>NC_048304.1:6276515-6324602 GCF_013100865.1 Trachemys scripta elegans | reverse complement strand
GAGTCAGGGGAGGAGCAGAGCAGCCGCGGGAGGGGAAGTGCCCGGCCAGCATTTTCCCAGACATGTTCGGCTTTTTGGCAGTTCCCCCCGGACGGGGGTTTGATTGCTGAAAAGCCGGACATGTCCGGGAAAAAACGGACGTATGGTAACCCTAAGTTAGATCCCTTCAGGATTTTCAGCATTCCTGATGTGGTAAAGACCTGCATTGTTTGAAAATAGGGTTGTCTCCAAATGTTTGTTAATCTGTCATGGCATATTTGTGGCTGATTGGGTGACCTTAATTGTCCATTTCCAGACTTTTTATTTCTGTTTTATTTTAAAGAGCGCCCTGAACTTAGAGATTCCTGGCTCTCTATAGTTGTTTTGTCGTTGCAGAAGGACTTTTCCTTCTTACACAATTGGTGTACATTTACAGGAGTAACTCCAGCTTAATGAAGCAGTTGGGAGGTGGGGGTTGTTTTTTTGCTTCCTTGCTTGCTTGTTTGTTTTGCTTAGGACATACAGAAAGTTTCAGTTTGATACAAAATACAGATTAGAACTCTAGAATTGAATGCTAGTTTTAAATTGTTTACATTTCTCACATAATAAGTGAAATGAGATTTTTTTTAACTTCCTCATCTAAAGAAAAGATTATTATCCAGGTAGAGATAGTATTAGTGCCTTGTTCTTGTGTTTACAAGTGTTACCTAAGACTTGAATACAATTTTCTGTTGTAGTTCCTATTATCAAGGTTCTTTAAATCAGCTATATTCAATCACACTGGCTTGAAACCTGGTATACTGTGCTCACAAGGTGCTTTTGTTGTTTAATTATTTGCCAAAAATAAAACAACAGCAACAACAACAACAACAAAACATGCTGCAAAAATGACATTTTTACTTATAAAACTGTTGTTTAAGGAGTGGGCATCCACAACTCAGAAGCTGTTTGCAGAGCTCTGTCTTAAAATGGTTTACTTTAAAACCTGGGATTTTGTAGGCAAGTAAGGCTGTCTGTGAATTAGCTTCTTTCGCCACTTAGAAGAGGGGGAAAAAAGTGTTTGAAATTGGTTAGGGTATTTGTGTTTGAAAACTGGTTGCTGGGCAATCACAGCAGGCATGCACCATTGAAAATGACTTTCAAGTATACAGTTAATTTAATATTCACGTCAGTGGAGACATCAGTTAAAGCAGGGGGTCTCAAACTTCACTGCACCGCGACCCACCTTCTGAAAACAATGACTACTACATGACCCCAGGAGGGGGGACCGAAGCCTGAGACTGCCCGAGCCCCATCACCCAAGGCTGGAACCCTTGGGCTTCGTCCCAGGCAGCGGGGCTCCAGCTTTGGCTTCAGCCCTGTGCCCCAGCCAGTCTAATGTCAGCCCTGGCAACCCCCGTGCCTCTGTTTCCCCTCCCATCCCGGGTCTCTGTCTTGCTTGTTTATATTGCAAGCTCCTGGAGGCTGTGGTTTCTTTTACAATCTATCTGTACACCACTGAAAGCCAGGAGGCCTTGATCTTGCTTCGGGACTCCGTGTGCTGCTGACTTGCAAATAATGACAATGGGACGGTCCCACACCCTGGACAGTATCAGTGTAATTTGGGTGGTTCTTTACAGACATGGGCTACAGTGCTATGCATATTGGGGGTGCGCCGAAGGCACGTCTTCATTTTGCTTTGTTTGTAAAGTGAATTTATAGGGTCTGATCCAGTGCTTACTTTGTGCAGGGCTGAGCCCCAGCCCCTCTGGGCCTGGCGATTCAGAGCCCCGGCCCCTCTGGGCCTGGCGGTTCAGAGCCCCAGCGCCTCTGGGGCTGGCGGTTCAGAGCCCCGGCGCCTCTGGGGCTGGCGGTTCAGAGCCCCGGCGCCTCTGGGCTTGGCGGTTCAGAGCCCCGGCGCCTCTGGGGTTGCTGCATCAGTTATAAATGTAAAAAAATTGCTTGAGCCCCGGCACCTCTTTTATTACAAATTAAGCGCTGGTCTGATCCAAAGGCCCTTTAAAGCCAATGTGGGTCTTTCTAATAACTTCAATGGGCTTTGGATCAAGCCCTTGGTGCCTAGAAGAGAAACCCGATAAATATCATTAGAAATTGAAGGAATCTGGTTAACTATAAAAGAAGCATACAAGACAGACAATGGCATTGCATGTTTCCCACATTGGTGCACCAATGTGCTTTAAAGTTGCACTTCTAGATGAGAATATAGTTCAGTTCCCATGACCTTTTAGTCTTTGATCTCTCTGGTGAAACCTTTCATAGGAATTAAACATAAATAGGAATTAATCTTTCACAGAATTAAAAGTGAAAATTGGCTTTACTTTTTAATGTGAGATTTGACATTTGCTAATCAATTAACAGCAACAAGGCCCTTTTGTAATGTGGAAACAAGAGAATACACTGAGCATTGTTTTAAACATATTTACTGTAGGGTGACCAGATGTCCCGATTTTATAGGGACAGTCCTGGTTTTGGGGTCTTTTTCTTATATAGGCTCCTATTACCCCCCACTCCCTGTCCCAATTTTTCACATTTGCTGTTTGGTCACCCTAGTTTACTGTCCATTCTTGGTAACTTTTCAGAAACATTTTTACTGCATATTTAGTAGCATGAATTCTTGCAATGCAAATGGGACTCTTGTTAATTTGTATACATTATGGTAGCCAATTATGTGAATGTGAGTTAAGGACAACATACTCAATGTAGCTAAATATTGACAAGACAGGTCTTTTTGACATGCTGGGTAGAATGAGCCTTGAATTTAAGTAGAAATATTTTTCTTTGTTTTAATATACTTGCTTAAAACAAGGACATTAAATTGCAAGTAAATATTTTTAGGTAATGTTAAGACTCTAATGTAAGACTTGAACCTCATAGCATTACATCTTAATTTCCTTGAACTCTGTTCCCAACCAACTCATTATAACTTGAGGATTGCAAAGATCTGTGAATGAGGTGTGATTTCGCATATCATGGTCTGTAAAACCTACATCCAGTAGCAGTTAAGAATGGCTTTTCACTCTGAGTTCTGATATTTTTTTGTCCTTGTTTTTGTGGGTTTATGTTAAACCCTTAAAGTTATCTGAATACAGATATTTGTAGTTTAACACAGAGGGGAAAAAATGATATTGAAACTGGTATCCCATAATGAAATTTTGATCTGTTTTGTGGTGAGACATAGAAGGCTGGATGTTTTTTGTGATTAATCGCTTTCCATTTTACATACTACTTCTGCCAGTCTGTCTGTCAAAGTGTGTCTCAGGGAAATTTTCTGCAGTCAGCATTAACTGGAAATGATGGCCGCCAAAATGTGATGTATATATTTATTTGTATGCATGCAGAAACAATGAACAAAGAAGGGGGAGGAAAGAATGACGGAAAACACCCACTCAGAGACCAATAACCTTCTGTTTTTTTCTCTTTCCACTTGCTTTCTTACGTCCAGCAACCACTTGAAAGGAAAGACAGCCAAAACAGTTCCCAGCATAGCGTCTCTAGCCACCACAGCACGCACACCGCTTCACCCATCCATCCCACTCAGGTGCTTCCCGACTACCCTGCCACTGAAGCACCAGCTGTGGAGCAGCCGGACAACTCTGGACAGAAAAAGCCAGATCCATTCAAAATCTGGGCCCAGTCCAGGAGCATGTATGAAAGCCGACGTGAGTACTGAACAGGTGTGGTTGCTAAGGCTACAGCTCTGGCAGCCACTCTTTATGGTTTTCATCTATAGGAATTGAATCTCTTAAATTGTTAGTGGAAAATATAGGGCTTTCAATTAAATTGATAGATGTAAATGAAGTTCTGGGAAAAAGCTGCGAAGATCAGCAAATTATGTCTAGTTTATGTTAACAAAGAATCAATTTTGTCTTGGATGAAGAATGAGCTTTTATTGCCTCCGATAAGTGGGTTTAGACCATAACGCTGTTCAAAACCCAGTAAAAGATTTTAAGTATTGAGGTCCTTCTTTTCATCCCTTTTTTATTTATTTTCAAATCAGGCATTAAAGAGACTTTCAAAGACGTGACGCAGAGTTAGTTGCCCAGCTGCCCCTGAAAATAACTCAAAGTTCTCATAGCAAGTTAATGCTGCTTGGTTATGTAGCTTAGACAAATTCAAAGGACTGTTTTACAAATAACAGGTTTCTCATTCTAACGGCTACTTAAGAAAATTGTATTCAGGTTGAGTTTGAGATTGTTGGGTACACACAGAGACCTAAAAATCTTAATCAAGAACCAAAACCATCCACAAATGAAAAATACAGAGCATTAAATAGAAGTAAAGTGCAAAGCAATCCACAGAGTTGACATATGCACATCATGGACATGAAAACAGAGACAGGGTAGGTCATCATCAGTGACAGTTTTGCCTGTTGCCTATTATGTCATTCCAATGAAGCTACCAGAAAACATACATGCATCAATTTTGATACGCATTTTTTACACATTAACGTATCTGTTACTGTATGTAATTGTCTTTTGCCTGTATGGGGCCTTCCAAGGGATCATAACTGGTGGTCTGATTATTGACATAGCTATTTGCATCAGTGCATTTGTGAATAATTCCAATGTCTCAACCTGGTTAGCCACACAGGTACATGTTGCTCAAACCCCTCCCCCCCCCCCAAAATTCCATTAAGATTTCATTGCTTTGTTCCCTCCGATTAACTTGTTTTTGACAAAAACAACGAGGAGTCCTTGTGGCACCTTAGAGACTAACAAATGTATTTGGGCATAAGCTTTCGTGGGCTAAAACCCACTTCATCAGTTGCATGGAGTGGAACATACAGTAGGGAGGTATAAATACACAGCATATGAAGAGATGGGAGTTGCCTTACCAAGTGGGGGATCAGTGCAAACGAGCCAATTCAATGAAGGTGGACGTGGGCTATTCTCAACAGTTGACAAGAAGGGGTGGAAATCACTTTTGTAGTGCTAATGAGGCCCATGTAAACAAGGTGGCCCATTTCAAAATAAATGTGTTAGTCTCTAAGGTGCCACAAGGACTCCTCGTTGTTTTTGCTGATACAGACTAACACGGCTGCCACTCTGAAACTTGTTTATGGCAAAAACTCTTATTGCTTTTACCGTAGGTCACTTAATTATGCTTAAGACTTATGCCTCCTATGCTAACAAACCTATAACTGCTAGGCCTCTGCCTGATGCCAAGCCTATCTTAATGTTAATTTTTTTTTGTATGTTTTCCTACTTGCATTTCAACTATATTAGCATCAGTCACAGCAAATTACACACACACACATACATATGAGTAAGCTTATATTATAACCTTGGTAGGATCAGGTCAGGGGTCACAGGTCAACTCACAGGTCACAGTTACTACAAAAGGGAGCTACAATCAGTGAAAGAAAAATTTGTTTGCCAAAACTCAGGTGAAATGCATTCCCATCTCACTCCTGGTGGGCGGGAATACTGCTGAGCTGTTCTGTCTTTACCAGCATATACTACCCTAACAATACATAAAACCAAATGCATGCAGTAAGTGCATTTATTTTAATTATTAATACATGCACTCGGCTAATAGTTGAGCAGGGTTTGACTCCGCTCCAAGAGTATAAAATTGGTTTCAATTGGTTCCTTCTCTGCAATGAAAATAAACATGTTTGCCTCAATTTTATCACAATGCCTAAGAGAAAAGAACCTCTAAAAACTTCTCAGAGCAATATTTAAAGCATAGTAGGCATATTTTCAGACAATATTATTCTTTTAATTAGGCACAAGAGAGCTTGAAACAGTTTGTGCCAAAGGAGCACATTCTAGTTTTTGTTTTTATTTATGTAAAGGATGGTCTTCTTGCACAAAATCTTCATAACATGCAAAATGTAAGTTTTTACGGACAATATAAAAATATACATTACCCCAGAACGTACAGCAGCTGGGTTGGTTTTTCCACCAATTGAATCATTTTTAAATCTTATGGCATGGGAAAAAAAACCACAAAAAAACAAATCATGAGTGACAGGTTTCTTGGCTGCAGAAGTATCTCTCCAGATTGGATGCCTCAGCAATGTGTCTTCGTGCTTTTGTGCTTCTCTGTCTTTCTCTCTTTCCCTTCTAAGGATCTGACATAGTTTTTTCTGGTTCTGCAGGCCTGGTTCTTTCCATGGGCCAGATATCCCTCTTCTTGGCCCACTTGAACAGTGGGACCCTAGGTGATTGAAATTACCGCAATGAGTATTCAAGAGATCATTAGGAAGGAGGGGTAAGGTGGTTTTCCAATCCTGCAGGGCCACCCTGCCAGAATTGCAGGGATAGAAGCCACCCTGTAGGGACACTAGCCAGCCTAGCCTGGCTGCATTGGCCCCCCTCTTCTCCCTGCAGCATGGCTGCATTGGGAACTGTGCTGTCATTGTCTTTGACCCCCGGCAGCTTTTTAGATCATTTGTCATTAACTGCGGAGCTCATACTAATTAGTCATTAATATTAGCTCAGCAGCATTAACACCTGCCTCCAGGCTGAAATCTGAGGCCCAGAGTAAGTCCCCTGCCCCTCCCTGTCCACCTGCAAATGGATGCAAGGAATGCTACCCTCATTCATGCACTCATTCCAGCATGGCCGTGGGTATTTCCCAGTTTGTTCTTCCATCTGTGTAACAGGAGGGGACAACACAAGCCTTTCAGAGGCCAGTCCTCATCTCTCTCCATCGGCTTGTTTCTGAGGTTCCCTCCTTGTTTGTTCTAGAACTCCCTTTTCCCCCTTTCTTCCTTCTGAGAGTCCTTTCTGTACATGCTCCTGTCCCCCCATCATACCCTTCCAGCTTCCGTCCTTAAGTTCTCTGTTGGTCACAAACACTCATCCTGATGGCTTCTTGAGGCACTCAGATACTATGGTAAGGAGAGCCATAGAAATACACTGTTATGTACATAAAATAATCCAGTCAGCCCAAGGTGACAGCATTCACCTAAGAATCTTAATTAGTTCCTTGGAACTTAATTAGTTCCGGGGAACTGCGACTCTATTTAATACATATATGAACTATTGTTCTTCTGTGAAGCCTGCTTTACTCTCTCTGACACTGGATATGGGTGATGAGTGCTCTGCTCCCAATTCAACAAAGCTTAACTTCAGATACTAAAGCCAATGGGGCTATTCATATGCTTGAAGTTAAGGCTGAGCTAAAGTGCTTCGTTGCATCATGGCCCAAAGACAGGCACTTTGGATAGGGTGACCAGATGTCCCGATTTTATAGGGACAGTCCTGATATTCAGGGCTTTTTCTTATATAAGCACCTATTACCCCACCCCCATCCCGATTTTTCACATATGCTATCTGGTCACCCTAACTTTGGAGGATCAAGCCCTTAAAGAATGGAGAGTGAAGGAGTGAGTCCTGAAACCAGATCATTTAGTGGTGGTAATACTTTACCACTTACTTTTGCTAAGTTTTAGCAGCGTGATCTCCTTTATGATTAAAACTCATTACTGCTAATGGAAGTTGTGTGTGTCTATGAGGGGAGAATGTACCTTGAGTTTGAAAAATGGATCCTTTCCAAGATCCAGAAATTATATGGGTGGAGAGCATTCAGTGGAAGGAGGAGTAATTGAAGGTTATCAGTGTCACAATTCTAACATCTTACGCCCTTTTATTGAAAATATATTTTTATAATATGCTTTTTATATTGCAATTTATTATTGAACTTCCTTAAAGATTGGCACAATCTGTTGTCACATTTTTCACATGTGGCCTGATTGCTTTGCAAAATACCATATCCTACATATGGCCATCTGTCAAAACAGCAGTGACAAAATGAATTAATCTGAATTGCAGATGTGTTAATGAATCTCTTTGAAGGACTTAAACGTTTAATTAAAAGTAAAAGCAGAAGACTATAGAATAATCTTAAAGCTTTTAAAATATTCTACTTATCTTTAGTATTTGAATTTGGTTTTCAGGCACATAATGTATAATTTTTTTTCGAAATCTGATTAGAAAGAAAAAACAAAGCTGACACAGTAGGCAGCATTCACTCGGCAGCAATTGAATAAAAAAATATTAGCACAATATCAAATGGTACACCTCCCCCGCTATAAAACAAGACACTCAGGAAATTGCCAACTGTCTTCTGATCAGATTGGCTTTAAAGACAATAGTCTAGTAAAAGGGCCTTCTGTAGGGCTATGTTCTCTGTCATTATATTAATATGAAACAAACAGTTACATTCATACACTTGGACGCACAGATGTGCCCATACCCTTAGAGAATGTCTTGTTTAAAAGGATCTTAATATTTACAGCATGCTGTATGAACAGAAATGGCTGCAGAGAAGGTCTGTTTACAAAGCTGATTCGTGGGTGCACTTTGCTAATGGACATCTGTCACAAACGTAGTCCCTTGATAAGCAAGGTACTGAAGCACTTGACTGACTTTAAGCACATGAGTAGCAGTATGCTTGCCAACCCCAAGCGTTCTAAAGTCACAAGTGTTTGGGGTTTTGTTTTTTAAAATAAACAGTATCTTTTGGGTTCTTTTTGTCTGTCTTCTGGTTTGAGGAAGCGCCCAGGTCATGTTTTCAAGCTATTTTCCTTCACCAGGAGCACTAGAAAATTAATGGGCAAAAAACTCTGAGATTATGATGTAATCACTGTAAAGCTGGGGCTTTATGACGAGTATAAAGTATCATGAGATTGGCATCAAATCACAGTAGTTTTCAATACTGCAATAGTCCTATTGGCTTCAATGGGATTGCTTATGTATTGAAAGTTAGGTATATACTTAAGTCACCTTGCTGAATCAGAGCCTTAAAACTTTTGTGCCTAGCCCAGTACATCATCATGACTAAGGGTGTCGACTCCTAGATGATCCAATTGATTCTGCCAGGTATATTTGCATGTCCCTCATTTTGTTTAAGTTGTTGCAATGGACAATAGATTTTTACCCAACGTGAAAGGATAGAGGTTAGAACTTACAGACAACACTTAGTTAAAATGAACTCTAATAAAGCACCAGTGTAGGAAAATGTTTTCAGTGTTCATTTTCATATGTTTATAGACGCTTCTAATGCTGGAGATTAGAGTGATATCCTGTAGAAATTGAATACAGGAGCTGTCTCATGACAGTGGACATTGTGTTATGTGAGCTGTCAAGGTGTTTTGTAAAAATCTGTTTTTCAAGTATTTCCAGACAGATATGTACATTGTGACAAAAACTAGTATTCGGATCTATCAGATTCAATAGACCAGCAGGTTCTGCTTTAATCCATAGCAGCTATGACCTTTGCAATAATACATGTGAAAGCCTAACTGAATCCATATCCGTCAAAAGTAAATTAAAATGAATTTAACAAGAAAGGGGATCCATTAAGCTTTGCAAAATTGTAAAATTAATATTGCAGCTATGTCACCTTCGCCTGCAACTGGACTGAGCAAGGGTGAGAGAGAGAGAGAAATCAATTCCACGAATTTTGGAGAATGTAAGGATGAGCTGAGAACTTTATTTCTGTCTTGTTTTTCTTCTTGTTTGGTGTTCTTGCTACTCTGTGCTTGGGAACAACACATCACCAAGGGAGGCGATTGTTTAGCTCTCCATTGGCAAGCAGCAGATATTCAGTATTTGTGTTAAAACCACACACTCTCTGGTTGTGCTCCATGCACCTACCCTGCCATATCTCGTTGCTCTGAATGGAGTCACTCTAAGCTGCTGGTTCAATTCCTTCTCATAATCCCTACACAACTCTTTTTACAACTTTTTCAGTGTTACTCAAAATGGTTGCCCTTAAAAGGAGACTTTAGCCATCTGAGCTAATGCTAAGGTCACTACTTTAGAAACACACTGGGGAATGAAGGCAGGGCTGTGAGACCGAAGCCTCACAAATGCATCCCGCAGGTCCTCACTGTTAAAATTTAAGAGTTAAAGGCCCAAAGAAACATTTGATTTTGTTTTAATTTGTAAGGAAAATGGTTTCTCCTAAACCACAAGGAGAGGACTGGGGTCAATTCTCCAAAACATAATTGCACTGTGTGTTAAAGTCGTACATTAAGTACGGTATATTAAGCCAGCGAGATGGACAGTTTTTTGTTAGCAGTCTGGACTATGCCAGTAAAAAAATCTAATTGGCAAGCTGATTCCAGAAGCTGTAAAAGGAGTTCTGTTTCTTTTGTATCTATCGTGTGTGTGTGTGTGTGTGGTGGTGTTGTTACATCTTCCTTTGGTCCTTTAAGATCTGTCACAGTGAATGCATTATGGAAATGTGCTAGATACACTTCAGTTTTAGACTCAATGTTTCACTGCTCTGATGGGAAGCTCTAATTAAAGCCCAGCCTTGCATTACCCGTGCTGGCCATTAATAGAGTAGCCTCTATCTGAACGAGGAACAGAAGGCAACAGTTGGTGACACTGTAGGTTGATAAATGTGAACATATTAAGAGATACTGAGAAAATGGGCCCATGCTGAAGATCTCTGTGGAAGCCATTTTGTTTCTGACAGGCAGGGCATGCACTCTAATTGGCTTGGCCAGTCTCTGCCAAAAAGCTTGAGAAAAATTGGAGAGAATCTTTCGTATGTGTCTGTGTTTTTCATGCCTGGATTAACAAAGACAGTGACAAACACCAATTAATTTATTGTCTAAATTCTGTTGTTATACAGAATGTCCTTCAAATAGCCTTCAGCCAGCTATTCTTAACTAATCAAAATTAGTGACTTCCAGCATGTTTGTAGTCTTATTATTCTGTAATTATATTTACAGGAAAATTAGGTTATAGCTTAGAGTGAGATGATACATATAGGTCTAAAGCTTAATTTATTACCACAAAGCAGCTAAAATGAGACAATATTGTGTAAAAAGAAGGTCTAGAAATCATTGGCCGTAAAATGGTGTGAATGGAAATGTCAATTCACACTTCTATGACTTACGTTCACCCATTCATTTCATTTCCCCTCTTCCAGTCTGTGTATTCATATTACATTTTCAATATATTGTTGAGTCTTTGAAAGAGATAATATTCTAGGTAATCTGAAGCCTAAGCAAAAAAACACCATTTGATTAGAACCAACCCGTTTTGTACAACAGACACAGACAGCATAAAATGCAGTAAGAGCCCAACCCAAACCCTACTGAAGCCAAGGAAAAGATTCTCATTGACTTCAAGAGGCTTTGGCCACCACCCTAAATGAAGACAACAAACGGTTCCCCTCCTCTTAGATATTGAATCCAGCTTTAGTTTGATTATAAAAGTGCATCCTGCATACATGTATGTATTTATACAATTAATTTTATATTAGATATAATTCTAGACTGTTAACAAAATGAATCATTTTTGTAGCAGTAAAGTAGAATAGCTCAAAAGAGGAAAATTGAAAGTGATTTCTTTACTAAAGATATAGACAGTTGGTCTATAAAGGAATAATCCTATTATAAATTAGCGGGAGTATATTACAAAATTAATCTGTTATAGTTACTAACCAATAAATATTAAATGAACCTGAAGTTGTCTTCTGATATCATTTAATGATAGCAATTAATTTCACATTTAAATCAAAAAGAAGGAAGAAAGCATGAATAACTTAATATAAAGCATCTTTGTTCAACTGCACTTCAAGGTTACTACTTTAGTGTATGTAATATTCATTGTAGAAGTGTCGGTGGTTTTCCATACTAATGAGTAGTCGTAGTTGGCTTCTTCTGCATGTCCAGCTGTCTTTGTCTGGTTTACAGTTTTATATCATTTGAAATATAGAGGGTCACATCTGTAGCTGCTGTAAATCAGCTACCTTCTTTTTCTGATGTACACCAACTGAGGATCTGACCCAAGGTTATTTAAAGCATTGTCAGCAGATCAGATCAGGTAAGAAACTGTGCTGTAGAAAAGCTAAGTATGACTGCAGAAGTCATAATACAGACCTCTTGTTTCTTTTTTTCTCTTATAAAAACAAAAGCAATGGTATCATGGAGTTCTTCTCTATTGTAGATAATCGCTTAGCAGTGACAGAAGTGTATTTACCAATGATTTGTAAAAGAGTCTGGGATTTATTACTGATTGTCATGTTAGTGAATTCTAATATCACAATGCTAAGAAAACAGTGATTCACAATTGGCTGCCTGCTATTAAAATAGAAACCCTCAGATTCCTAGCAGTAATTTACAAATGAAACCTATGAACATTTTTAGTTATACCTTGAAGTCTGGAAACATCTGATTGGATGTTCCCAAACCCGGAGCCTCGTTAAAAAGCACGAGTGCCAGAGCAGCACAGCTAATAAATAAAACAGACCTAATCACCACCTCCTGCAGTCAAACCAAGAGAAGGAGGCTGAGGGAGAAAGCCCCACAAGTTGGATCAAGTTCCATAGGTATGTAATTTGAGCATTGATTGGGGAACTCTTTTGGAATGAGTTTGCTTTCATCCGAAGGCTCACAGTGATGCAGGTACTGTACATCATTGTTCAGTTCATCGTTGCAAAGTGGCTTCAATCCGTTTTGCCCTGCAAAGCCCACTTATGCCATCCTTACTCACGGTGAGCTAAATATGACCACATGAGCTGTCAATGGGACAGCATATGTAATAGGGTGCTATTCGCTGTGAGTGAGGAAGGCGCAACTAGACTGTTAGTTCATCTCCTATCTCAAAGTTTTATCACTTCTAGTAGTACAAAATTGAGCGGTCTCGGGGGGATTTGGGTATAAATCTGTGCTTTTCTTATTAGAAGTAACAATAATTTCCTTTCCTCCTTTTCCTTCAGTTCCAGATTATCAAGAACAGGATATCTTTCTATGGCGAAAGGAAACGGGCTTTGGGTTTAGGATTCTAGGTGGAAATGAGCCTGGAGAACCCGTAAGTGCTTTTTAAAATGTGGATTTATGTTAACCAGTGTTACCTTCCAGAATCACTGCAAACACGCATGCAGTGCTGTGCAAACAGCATCTCTGTTAAAATGAGAGATGGGTCTAAGCTAACACCACACATCCAAACACCCCTAAAATTTGAGGGGAGCTCTGAACTTCACTGTTGGTCCTTATCTGTATTCCAGGCCAAACCAAACCCCTAGATTTATCCACCCACCCCCATGCGGCTTGATCAAGAAAAATCTTCCAATATGGTTTCTGTTATTGTTGTATTTGACCTTTGAGCAGGCTTCCCGTACCCACAAACACCCACATTCTCTGGGCCTCTTAAACATGAATCTAGTACCCGTGAAAGGGGCCAGACTAAGAGCACCTAATGCTCTTGTCTATTCACTGAGCAGGTCACACGTAGAAGGTGGCAATATAAATTTCTGTATTCTGTCCTGTCACATTTATGCCCATTTATGGAGCATGATTTTTCTCTCATGCCAGAGTAAACGCGGAATAACTCCCCATGAGCTCAGTAAGGCTAAACTGAAATTGGTGTGCATGAGAGAGGACTCAGGCTCAAGGACTCCAGGGACAGGTCAGAGGATAATTCAGTCTCAGTTCACCTCTTGGCTTTCCTGGCAGGACTGACCATACTATTAATCATCTTTCTATTGTATTATAGAGCATTTTATAAAGCATGTGTCGTGGAAAAAGTCACCCACGCGTTGATTTTAGTTCACAGACTCAAGCCTGAGGCCCGTTTATTTACAATACATACCAACGCGCTGGGGTAGCAGTCTGAAACCTACTTCCTCGATTCAAAGTACAATTTGCCTTTTTAAAGCCGAAAACCGCAATCATATTACATGTTACACGTCATTTATCAGAATTGGGGAGTTAGGGTCTTTCCGCTCTTCCCGGCACCCCTGTTGCAATCTTCCCAGAACAGGGTGCAAATTGAGTAGAGGGGTTCTTGGTGGTTTCCGATACAGTCAACAACTTTCATCACATGGGGTGCCTATTACTTAAATGTTCCGAGCAGGGTACAATTGCTTAATGGGGTTTACACAATTAGGGGATACATAAAGCATGACTTCTTGGGATGATATATTACTGGATGCTTATTGCTTCACACAAGCGGTTATTATATTTCACCAGCCATAAACACACACGCTGTTATTACTACTGCTGGGGTTTTTCCATTCCCCTTTCTCCAGCCCCCTCCCACCTCTGGTCATGACCCTTGACCGAGACTGGCAAAAGCATAACACTCAGTTTGGTTTAGGCCTGCTTTTTGTAGGGCAGATCCGCAGGCCGGTTAATTTCCTCACACATGTCTCTCAAAGTGCGTTATCAGTAGAGGTTGAGGGATCTGATACAAAGTTATGGTATAGTAATAGTAGAAACAGAATATGCCAGTAGTTTTTATGATGATTTCATGACGTGGACTGGTGTCTACTATCACCTGGACTGTTACTTACTAGAGGCCACTGTACAGAACAGCTGACGCATGTTACTGTCTTTTTGGATGCTGTTGATTTGGGTCACACTCAGACCAAGGCTCCAGATCTCATTACCGCTCTCCTGTGATTTCCAGCTGTCTGTCTGATTGGTGGGTACATGCTCATTCAACATCTCTCTCTCTCTCTCTCTCTCTCTCTCTCTCTCTCTTGTTTTTTTTAATTCATCAGATTTACATTGGTCACATTGTACCAGTGGGCGCTGCTGATGCCGACGGTCGTCTGAGATCTGGAGATGAACTGATCTGTGTGGACGGAACACCTGTTGTCGGAAAATCTCACCAGCTTGTAGTCCAGCTTATGCAACAGGCCGCCAAGCAAGGTCATGTCAATCTAACTGTAAGGCGCAAAGTGGTATACACAGGTATGTCGCCATGTGACCGGGTGGGCACAGCTCTTATTATTTTCCATCTGTGTCCAGTGATCTGCTTGCTAACGATCAAAAGCTCCGTCTCATAATATTCTTGCAAAAATGGGAATACTGAAATGGACACAGATATTATTTCACCCTTTGTGTTATTTTTATTTTATTTTATATTTTGATTGTTCAAATATTGTTTAAATATCGGTTTCTTTCTGGTTAAACATGTATCAAGATTCTCTGTAAGCAGCCTGGGCCTCTTCAGTCCTTGTTCAGGTTTCTGTTAAAGCCGTTCACGAACACGAATCCTTGTTGTTGTCATTACTTATATGTGGTATGGTAGCTTCATGATGCTCAGACACCCAGTAAGAGACTGTCCCTGCCCTGAGGAACTTACAATCTAAATAGACAAGACAGAGGGGAGGGACAGAGGCCCAGAGCGGGAAAATCACTTGCTCAGGGTCACACGCAGGACTGCCATATAGGTCTCCAGAGGTCCAGTTCCCTAGCCCTTGGACCATGTTTCCTCTCAGGACATCCCTTCAGTTCTGTCTGTGAGAGACCGTTGAAGACTGTTGCAAAGTAGAGTTGTTTGAAACTCTTCTTTGCTTTTTCATTTTGTAAGCACCATATTCAAAAGCCAGGGTGTTCCCACATTGATCCAAGGTGAAAATATAACCATTCCCGCTGCTGAACATGGCTTGGGTGAGGGAAAAAACAGAGGCAAGAACAAAACATTGTTTTGTTGTTCTCGCAAATCTGTAAAAATGCGGCATTGTCAAAGAAAATGACAATGCAGCTAGCGAGCTCATGATGAATGATAGTTGATTTATGTATCACTCCTGTTGACCGGTAGCACTGAGATTTTGCTCCATCTGCACCCAAATTTCAGGGAGTTTAGGTTTGGTGTTTTGGTCATGGGCCGTTTCTAGACAGAGAAGATGTGAAATAGGCCTTCAAGGTGAGGTGTCAGCAGAAGAATAGGGAGTGAGGTATTTTAAGCTTAAAGGAGCATCAAAGTAACCTTCAGATTGAGAAATAAACACACACAAGTAGTTAAGACTGTCACAGCCTCTCTAAAACTGCCCCTTGTTTTTATACATTGAACCACAGATGGGCTTCTTGCAGGCAATGTGAAATATGTGCTTATTTCTTAACTAATACTTTCAACAATGTAGTGCAAGTGGAGCATAAATTATTTGCTATAACAGCCTACAGCACTAGAGTAAATACTGTGGTGTTTGTTTGACATTACCATTGTAGATCCTGTAAGAGAGGATTGGTTTTATAGAGGTGGGGATTTTTTGTTAATTTTTTAAATCCAGGCTAGAAACCGGCATAAAAAGATTTAGATTATATTGTGTCTGAGCTTTTGGTTCCCTACTGCTCCCCTTACCCTTGGGTCGAGAGAGTTTGAGATTGTTAGAGTCTAGGATTTGCACAGGGTGATGTTTGCATTTTTGCCTTTATATCCAATACTTGTGCAGTGTCTTTGTCTTGGTCTCTTGATAGGTAACGACGTTTAAAAGCACATTTTTCTGTCTGGGTTTATTTGTTAAGATGTTGTTTAATGATCATTAGCTTTTGTTGTAACACCGTCTACGACTTCTGTTGTTCATGATCTGTACGGTTGTAGTGCCTAGACTACATCCTTGTTGTACAAGGCACTGTATAAACATGCAACCGTGAGATGATCCCATCACAAAGCGCTTACTTTGTGCTCTTTCAATATTATTATTCAGTATTATGCACTGGAAATAAGTGTGTGTTAGCAATACTCTAAAGCCTGGTCTAGACTGCGGGGGGATGGGGGGGGAATTGATCTAGGTTACACATCTTCAGCTACGTGAATAATGTAGCTGAAGTCGACGTACTTAGATCTACTCACCGCGGTGTCTTCACTGCAGTAAGTCGACTGCTGGCGCTCCCCCGTCAACTCCGCCTGCGCCTCTCGCTCCAGTGGAGTACCTGAGTCGATGGGAGAGCGCTCGGCGGTCGATTTATCGCGTCTTCACTAGATGCCATAAATCAATCCCTGCTGGATCTATCGCTCCGGAGGTAAGTGAAGACATGCCCTAATTTAACCCTACCCTATGGGGGTTGCTTTATAATATACAAGTGGTGCAATCTACGTAGTTAGTGGTACTTAACCCTGCATCTTCTCTTAGGCCTGGAATGTGTACAAAGGTGCTCCAGTTTAACTAAATGTGTAGCAGGTGGTATTTAACAGGGACAAGCTGAACCAATGTAAACAAGATTTAAAACGGTGTAGAGCATCCACACACACACAAAGTTGCACTGGTTTAACTCAGTGCAACATCACTCCTTTAGTCAAATTGGTGCAACTTCTCTGTGAAGACAAGATCTTAGTTGTGCTACTGCACCCACATGCAAGCATTTGCACGCCTGCCACGCGTGTGTGTTTTCCATCTTGTTTCAAACTGGTGGTGGCAGCTCATAATGACTGACTACAAGATGCAAAGTAAATACTTCCAGTCATCTGCTCACAGTAAAATAGACCTGTTCTGCCATTTATCATAGGCATGTGTTTCTGTCGTCGAACATTTGTAATACTAAAAACAGTGTTCTCAGTAGACAGTTCAGTGAGACTCCTGCATTTCTTCTGCAGTTCCAAAAGCAGAGAACGAAGTCCCTTCTCCAGCCTCTTCACACCACAGCAGCAACCAGCCAGCTTCCCTGACGGAGGAAAAGCGGACCCCGCAGGGAAGCCAGAACTCCTTAAACACTGTGAGCTCGGGCAGCGGCAGCACCAGCGGCATTGGCAGTGGCGGAGGCGGGGGAAGCGGCGTGGTCAGCACAGTGGTGCAGCCGTACGACGTCGAAATCCGCCGGGGAGAAAATGAAGGCTTTGGCTTTGTGATTGTGTCCTCGGTTAGCAGGCCCGAGGCAGGGACAACTTTTGGTAAGTCCTGGGAATTGTCCAAGCACCTCTAATGAGACAAGAGTTTGAATGCCATGGTGCGGTCAAGAGTAGCTAGGATCTAAATCATTTAAAATTCATGAACAAGCCTTGATTTGTGTAATTAATAACTTCATTGAATGCTGAGCATTAGTAGGTGTTTGCCTCCCGAGTTTTGCTCAACAGTGAATTAAAAAACACAGATGGGTATAGTAAACACCCCACCACCAGTGCCAAAGACTGGCACTCCTTGAGTGCACTCCAGGGCTAGTTTGCAGTGGTGCGTTAACCACGTGCCCTGGGTTGGATTGTGCTGTCCATCAAATAGCAGGGGGAACCTTTGAAGAAGGGGCACATGATATTGCAGGATGGAAATAACTGAATGATTGAAATTTTGCTCCCTGTTGTCAGTGGAGATTCAGTTCATTTAAAAATAGCAACTGTTACACTGATTAGCTTTTCTTTCGGGTTCGTAGGGATGCTCTTGGCTCACCATAGGGGGATGAGCAAGCCGATATCTGGAAACTGCTAAAATGTTAGTGGTCGCCATAAAATCAAAAAGATAGCTCATCTCCTTAAGCTCCCGCTGCCTCCTTCTCCCCACTTCATTTGAATAGTGGAAAATGAGCAGCTGACATGACTCTGTCTGTATGCTGCTTTACTGAATTTGGTCACCTGTGCTTTCTTAAGAGAGCCTGGTGTGGTACGTGGGTCAGTGTAAGTGCACCTGCATGCATCTCTGAAGAACCCCTTCCGAGCCGTTTGATTCTTGCTAGGAAGATGTAATTCTTTCTGCATAGCTAAAGAGGGGTATTTTTGAAACAACAATTAACTAAAGCGATGACAGAGAGTGGGGGATGGCATTTGGGTGGAGATGTAGGAGTGGAAGGAAGGTTGTGATGGAAATGAATACCCTGCATGAGGCCAGGGGCAATATTGGCTTCTGTGCTCAGGGGAGTATAGAAACTACCTGCCTCTGCGTGTGCACTCCCAGGACACATCCCCCAAAAAAGACTAGGAGGGGAAAAGAGGCAGAGCGGTCACTCTACTCCTTCCACACTACCCTGTGTAGCAGGTTGGGTACACCAGGCCAAGTAGACTGCACCATCCTATGCAACCTGCAATGTTCCCCAGATGCACTGGCGAGCTTGGAGAAGAAGTGCCTCTCGCTGGCTTTATCTGTACTAGCCTTTTCTCCCTAAAATTTCCCACCATTGCTATCACTGGTGAGAGCACTAGCATAGTGATGGTGCTCTAACTACCACGCCTTCGAGAGCAGTCATTCTTAGCACTGGTAGAGCTGCTACAGTGGGAAATTTTAGGGGAAAAAAAGAGTCGTGAAGACAGTGTCTCAGGTACAGCTTCTGCTGGAGGAGGGCAGCCCCATGCGTCCCTCAGTACTGCAATTTGGGCCTAGGCATTTTTATACCAAAGCACAATGATCTATTAAAGAGTAAACTGAATATAGAGAGAGATTTTATGTACTTGAAAGTATTTAAAATATATATGGTAAAATAGATATTACTAGATGTGAGATATACTGTGCTTTTTTCTCCGTAAAGAAACTTTGTCATGATGTAAAAAGTTGTTTACTTGAACCAGAAATGTTAGCTAAATTAAAGCTGCTGTTATGTCATTTCTGTAGGGTTTCCACAGTGATATGTTTTGACCTTTGACTGTTTTTCCTTGAATTTTTGAGTACATTGAACTTTTTCCTAATATTCTGCATGAGATGCTTGTCCTGAGCTATGCAGTGCTTGCCTCGTACCTGTAGTTTCTCACATGGGTGGTCTTTAGAGATGGGCCAAACTGATTCAAAAACTTCCCTGGTCACCTGAGCATGGGTCCGTCATCTATGATCTGTAAATAGGGTAGATTGAAAATGAATTTCTGATTTTGATGCCCACAAAACATCCACTGAAATGAGCAGTCCAATGATTGTATGAGAGAGGAATTTGCTCACTATTGAGAAATACCATCCCATTTATAATAATCCTTACTGCTGGTGAGGAGCGTGCATTTCCCACCTTGTCATATCCCCGGTTTTTAGCCCTTTCTTCTTTATGGTCTTTTTGGTACCCATGTAGCAGCATATATCTCTAAAACTACTAATAAAATAAATGATTATAGCACATACACAGAACTGCCTTTTGGGGATGAATGTATTCCGGATACAGAGTTCTCACTGCGTGCCTCACAATCTCATGCTCCACTTATCATGTGTTGCATGTCTGGGCTTGTCTGCAGTTTCAGGAAGCTAGATGGTTGCTTTGACCTGAGTTCTGTCTCCTCTAGCCCGAGTTCTGCAAGATGTTGAGCATCCTCCAGTCACATTGATTTCAGTGGTGCTCAGCCCCGTACAAAGTGATTGTGTGTGGTGGGAAGACATTTCTGAGTCTGTAATGCATTCCTCACAAAATGCTCTTGCTGTGTATCTCTCTTAGATATTTGGATTGTTCTGCCTGTGGTTTTAGAGCTATTTAAATCAGGAGTGCCTCATTTCCCCCTCTCCTCCCCCTCCCCCACCCACAACCCTATGCCCTTTAAGATCATAAAATGGGAAGAGTTAACAAATGGTTATGAGGAGGTTGGTGGTACCGAGCAGGTCTGGTATATCAGTCTTGGCCCATCTCTAGTGGTCCTGCGCCTTGCCTAGTGCTTCCTTTGTTCACTATGGAAGAAACAACATCTTATTGCTTACCCATGCAGCATTGATAGACTAGATCGCTGTGGTTAAAAGGGGAGTCACACTCCTTACTAGGCATAGAGTGATTATCTTTCTAAATTGAGAAAGAACAAAACATTGGCAGAAGCTTGAACAGCAGCTGGCTGAGATAAAGACGAGAGATGCTGACTGATGTAATCTACAAGCAGCAAGGTTGAGTTTTCTACCAGCAGTTTGAAGGTTGCAGTACAAAAATAAAACCTCAGTGGGGTTATTTTTGGACTGTTGAGTGCAGTTATAGACTCTAAAAATCCCACCATTTGCAACCAAATGACGGGTCAGAGTTTTGGTGGATTAGCTATCTAACTACAGGGGCTGGTCTACATGTCGGGGGGGGGGAAATCGATCTAAGATACGCAACTTCAGCTACGCTATTCACATAGCTGAAGTCGAAGTATCTTAGTTCGACTTACCTGGCCTTCCTCACGGCGGCAAGTCGACCGCTGTGGCTCCCCTTTCGACTCCGCGTATTCCTCCTGCCGAGGTGGAGTACGGGTGTCGATTCGGGGATCGATTTATCGTGTCTAGACGAGACGCGATAAATCGATCCCCAATAGATCGATTACTACCCGCCGATGCGGCGGGTAGTGTAGACGTGGCCTAGGAAACACCTACCTGTAACGGTAGTAAGTTCAGGTGAAGCACTTTGCACTCGTATAGTTGATTTGCCAATGTTTTGAACAGTGGCAGCAATGCTATCCTTTAATAACTTTTGCTTGATGCATTAATTAATTAACCCTTAACCTTCTCTTTCCCTTTTCAACCCTTTTTCTCCTTTTCCCCTTCACCGCTGTCCCATGTATATAAACAATTAAAAACAAAAACAAAACCAATACAAAAGCAGGAAATGCATGTGTGGCCATGCCTCACAAAATAGGTCGGATCATTGAGGGGAGCCCCGCAGACCGCTGTGGCAAGCTGAAAGTAGGAGACCGGATCTTGGCTGTTAATGGATGTTCCATCACCAACAAATCGCATTCAGATATTGTCAACTTAATTAAAGAAGCAGGAAACACTGTTACTCTGCGCATCATTCCAGGGGATGGTAAAGTATATGCTCATTTCTGTCTCATCCAAATGTTTTATTTCTCTTTGGCTTTTCATGTCACTTTGAGTTGCACAGACTTGCAGGTTTCCATTCTCCACCCACCAAGCTGGAGTTAGCATTGAGAAGTTTGCCACTGTCATACAACCATGTCTCTTCCCGCCCTCCCCCCACCCCTCCTTCCTATAACTGGAAATCAGCTTTTTAAAAAAAAAAAAAAAAAAGAAAAAACCCAAGAGGCGCTAAGTCTGGTCAGAAATTAAGATCCCCTCCTTCCTGCATTCCTCCAATTGTCTCTTTAAAACTACCTTCTGTAAATGAGACCCACATCTCTGTGGATTTTGAAACTTTATTTGATTTTTGCAGTGATAATGCTGCATTAGAATATTTGGGAGAGGATGCATGCCCTGTAAGGCATGAAGTCCCCGAGGTTTTACATATACACAAGCAGTCTATATAGCAAAAGGGATCACAGAAAGGGATAAACACATTGTCATGATTTAAGCCGTTTGAAAAGAAGCTTTGTTTTTATTCAGGGCAAGTTGCTTTAGGAATGATCTCAGTGCCGTTTGAAATGCTTTTGCTCAGTGATTTTGGTTCTCGAGGTGCTCACAACTGATTGGTTCAGGAATTACGCCAAGATGGGGTTTCACTGCCCCAAAATTTTATTGTCCCAGGAATTACTTAATGTGGCTGATAGCTGGGGCCAGACCTGGTCATAGCGTGCTTAAAAACAATTAATGGATCTGCACCGTGCCTAGGGGCTTAACAACACAAACACTTAGTTTGTGGCAAGCTTGTGGTGTGAATCTACCCTGCTATGTGCTAAGGAACTCTTAGTGAGAGGCAGCAGGGTCTACACAGACACTGGCAGGATAGAACGGGGTAGATTTACATCCCGCTTGCTGCAAACTAAGGGTTCATGCAGACAAACCCTAGGATTGAATTGGGAAGAACTCTTTTCCCAAACCTATCCCTGACCATACCATTAAGAACAAGGCATAAATGTTAGGGATATTTCTATAGTAGGATTAAATCGTTATGGTTCTGAATCCCATATTTTTTATTGATTCACTGTAAATGGTATGCTCTGGATTGGTCTGTAGTCTAAATTTGCTTCGTAGAAATTCTCTCCTGCAGTCCTGTTCGTGTCAAGCTGAATCAATGTTTATAACGTTTGACGGCCCTGATTCAATCCTAATGAGCGTTTTGAGAATCGTGCAATATATTATTTGCAGTCCAGAAAACTCAATTAAATGTAGAAAGAGTGCAATTAAGGAAAAATTGACTCAAATAAGATAGCCCATTGCAATGAAAACTATTAACATGAGGTTTTTTCACCCCACCGTCTGACTGGAAACATTGTGCTGTCACTTATGCTTCGGTGTCTATCACACAAGCCATATTGTACTCTGTATCTATGAAACAGAGAGTTTATGGCAGTGAATATTTTTAGAGAGCTGGAGAGAAATTATGAATTGAGCCAGGGATTTTCAAAGGAGCATAAAGGAGTCACATGTCCAGTTTCCAGTGGAAAAATTCAGTGGTGCCTAATTCTCCAAGAGTATGTCTACAACGCAAAGAAAAACCCATAGCACCAAATGTCACAGCCCAGGTCAGAGTGCTTGGGCTGCAGGGCTAAAAATAGTTGAGCAGGTGTTCCCTATTGGGCTGGAGCTCCACGCCTCAGATTTCAGAACCGAGGCTCCCAACTCCAGTGGGAATGTATACGCTGCTATTTTTAGCCAGACAGCCCAAGTCCTGCGAGCCTGAGTCAGTTGCCCCAGCCCCTCAGACTCAGCACCACAGGTTTTTCTTTGCAGTGTAGACATACTCTAAGACTCCTTTGAAAATCACAACCTGAACCATATATTTATGCCTTACCCAAGAAGCCTGATTACAGTGCTTTTAGTTATAAAAATTTAAACCGATGAAGACCAGAACGTATCTGTCTTTATAAACCACTTCTATTTAGGATGAGATAGTCTGTACATTTCAGGGCTTTTTCCTTATATTGCTAAGCAGCAGGTCAAACTCTGTGTGACCCTCTGCAGCTTCCAGTGAATTGAGTATTCACGAATAATGAAATGACTATAAATCAGATAGGCTGGAATCTGAACTGGCCTGTATGTGCCAATGTTGAATAGAGACCTAGAGAAAAGTGGTTCATTACCTGGTTCCTACAACAGAATAAAATTGAGCGACGTCGACGTCTGCGTTATAAAAATCTTGAATGGTTTAAGCATCTTCACATAAGAGAGGATTTCCTCTCCCACACACATACTCAGCCAGTCAGTGTGTGTGTGTCGGAAACATGCCAGCTGTGTGCACCCAAACACACATAACAGGATTATGGGAGACACAACATGCCACGTTAACTCTTGTTTAAGCTGAGAGAAAGACATGCAGGCAATGCTCCGCTAAGGCTGTTCTGAAGGCATTCCATGCTGAAAGGAAAGAAAGGCAAAGGAGTGCCAAGTAAGAAGGGAATGATCTTTACACTGGTGTCACTGCAGAATTCGGGCCTTCGTTTTAACTTTCACTTTGCAGTTCAAGGTGATTTTGTCAATTTTACTCAGCAAGCATTCAAAAGTCAGAGTGCAGCCCCCCCTTTCTCTCCTCCCCCTCACCCTTCCTCCCCCCCCAAAAAAGCCAGGAGAGATTTGCTCTAAAATCATGAGGTTTTTTAAAAATCCATGTTGGGTTCTTTTCATCTGCCTTCTGCATTTGAAGCCTTTAGGGGTCATATTTTCAAGCTTTTCTCCACAGCCAAATATCATGAGAAGATCACAAGTGTTGGCATCGCTTACTAATGAAATTAAAAAGTTTTTAAAAAGTTATTTTTACTGTGTGATAATCCTAGGGCCTCTGAGAGAGTCCTACAGTTTAAAGCCAGAAGGGCCAACAAGCCCATCTAGTGTGACCACCTGGAAATCACAGGCCACCAAAAACATCCAGCACCCGCACACTAAGCCCAGCAACAGAAATGAGACCAAAGTATCACAGGGAGACTATACGATGCTGCACTACAGGCAGAGAATAGGAGGAACCGAGGTGCACTAGCCAAGAAATGATTAAAAAGCATCTGTATGCATGTGTATATGTAGATAAGTTCTGTCCCATAAGTACTTGTATAGTGCCCATTGAGGTCCATGGGAGTTGCACATATCTATCCAAGGGCAGAATTTCGCCCAGAGTGCCTTCAAATATTTTAGATAGTTATTTTGATCTTTACTAATTTAGGCCCTGGTCCTGCATGCACTTAACTTTACACCTTCCTGAGTACTCCCACTGAAACTGGCCAAGAAAGCAGTGGGACGGCTACAGTACATCCAGTCAGTCCCATGCATAAACCTTTACAGGATAGGGGGAAATGTGTAGTACACTGGGAATGAGTGTTTCGCATGAGAACAAAACTGGAAGCAATGTCTGTCTGTTTCATCCCTGAGCCTGAACTTGAAGTGTTGGTTGGTACCTACTGAGTTAACTTGACTTAGCAAAGCTTTCTGATGGTGGCAGTGGAGAGAGCAATCTCTGTTGTTACAGGTGATTTGAGGAGATCTAATTTAAAGTAAAAGTTTGCAAACAGCCTTTCAGCAAATGATATAGTGGTTCTTACAGAAGTTAGTAAAACTAGACAACCTTTAAGTCAGTTAGATAGATGGCTCTTCTCATTTCAAAGCAGGGAGGACAGTAGAAATTATTCAGAGAGGATGCTCACCTTGTATCTTGAGCCTTTTTATAAAAAAGTTAGTAAAGATACTGCACATCTGTTGACAATTAATAACTCTTATGCTAGTGTGGTCTAAAAATAGACCCAGAACCGTGTCGTGGAATTTCACAGTACCTAAGCTGTATTGTTGATCTACTTGGTATTTTGCACATGACCTCCTAAGTAACAAGGTTATTGTATTCTGTTTGTACCCAGTCTCCATGTCATACCAAAATGGCAATGGAAGGTTTATGTGGCTTGTGTGCTGTTTGAATTCAGTGCAATTTAGAAACAGTTTATTTTGGGAGCAGATTGTAGCTTCGGATGCCCAAGTGAATTAGACAAGACCATGTTGTCTTAAAATCCAACAGTTCTTTAATGCAGCCAGTGCCCACAAGCAGGAGTGTGTGTCTCTGTAGAGGTTGGCTGGCTCCAGACAGCATCACCCCCAACAAGCCCAGTTTGTTTTACTTTACTTTCCTCAGTCTCTCTCAAACCACACCCACCCAGCTAGTGGGGGAAGGGACATCTGTTACAAGGTGTCCTATAGTTTAAAATAAAATAAACAAACCAATGCAATAAAATACAATCCCAGCATTAGATACATTTCCAGAAAAGCTTCCAGCCATCATCTTCAAATCACTCTTCTTCTAATTGAGACACATACCTTCCATTAATGCAAACTGGCATTATAGGGAATTCCCTCAGAGTCACCAGGGAGAAATACCAGATGACAGAAGCGTAATGCAAACAAGGTTAAGCAGGAAAGAAGACCTTAGAGTGATTGGAGAGCCAGGTGTTTTATTTGTTTGTGTGTTAACTTGGGCTGGGAGCAGAAACTAGTCAAATTCAGATTAGAAATTTTTACATTACCTACACATTTTTTTAAAAGTGAAGATAATTAATCATCGGAACAACTTGCCTAATGACGTGGTGGATTCTGTGTCACTCAAATTCTTTACATCAAGTTTGAATGTCTATCTAAAGCTCTAGCTCAACCAGAAATGATGTTGGCTTGGGGCAGGAATTGCTGGATGAAATTCTCCGGCCTGTGTTTATACAGGAAGTCAGATTAGATGTTCATAATGGTCCCTTCTGGCCTTAACAATGATGAATCTATGAATGAAAGTTCATTAGCAAACTGAGAGTCGGTGCAGACAAGGCTAAAGTAATCAATAAGCTCAGCCATGTTAGATCGCGGTTACTTCAGATTGTAGCACTTCAGAGGAATGAAAATAGCCCTCAGGCCTCCCATCCAGCAGGGGGAGCTATGCCATTTTTACAAGGACGCGGGATATGTCTAGACAGCAACAGCTGCTCATGGGCTAGCTGACCTGAGCTAGTGTGAATCCAACGAGTGCAAGTAACAATAGAAGTGATGACAAGGCAGCATAGGCTTCAGAGCGGGATAGTGAGCTCAGTGCATCCCCAGGGTCCGTGCTAGACCCACACTGTTCTTCTTCACTGGTATTGTTACCCACGCCAGCTGGATTCATGCCAATGATTTCTAAAGAATACCTCCATGGTATTCAGTGGACTTCACCCTGCCAGCAAGGGGGGGAGGATGTGCCTTGGATAAAAAATCATGCTATAAGCACGGTTCCCTCTAATTTCCCCCACACATGTGTGGAATGAATTTTGTTATGTGCACCAATATGGAGGTGATGTGTCACACATCACCTCTGTATTGGTGCACATAACAAAATTCATGTGGTGTGGGGGTGGGGCCGAGGGGTTTGGAGTGTTGGAGGTGATTCAGGGCTGGAGCAGAGAGTTGAAGTGTGGGGGGTGAGGGCTCCGGGGTGGGGCCGGGGATGAGGGGCTCAGGGCTGGGGCAGAGGGTTGGGGTGCAGGGGATCCAGGCTCTGGGGTGTGGTCAGGGATTAGGGGTTTGGGGTGCAGGAGGGTGCTCTGGGGCTATGGTGGGGAGAGAGGACTCCCCCCAGCTCCATCTCCCCGCAGCAGCACCTGGGCTGGGGGGGAAAGGCTCCCCTCCTTCGGCCGCAGCAGGTACAGGCCAGGCCTGAGTACGGGCTGGGGGAGGGACAGCCCGGCCACGGCAGGTCCGGGCTGCCCCTCCCCGGCCGCAGCTGGTCCCAGCCGAGTGGGTTCTCTGAGCACCTGCGTGGTGCTAAATAGGCTGCGGGATGGCCGCGCAGCTTACAGGGAACTTAGTATATAAGTCTGGAGGGGAGGGATAGCTCAGTGGTTTGAGCATTGACCTGCTAAACCCAGGGTTGTGAGCTCAATCCTTGAGGGGGCCATTTAGGGATCTAGGGCAAAATCTGTCTGGGGATTAGTCCTGCTTTGAGCAGGGGGTTGGACTAGATGACCTCCTGAGGTCCCTTCCGACCCTGATATTCTATGTCTACTGTGTATTTATTTGATTATTTATTACTGGTAAGACACTGTAACTACCTACAGTAGGGGGGAAGTCTTTTCTAAAGACCAAGCTTTTCTGAAAAGGTAATCTGAGATATTACTGCTATATTCATTGAGTCAACAGCTATCACTGCTCTTGACTACAGGGAACAGGCTTCCATTTGAACCTTGAATATCATGTGTTCCCAGTGCTTTTGGTGATTTCTGTTCTCAACATGTTTGTTTAGATTAGCTTCAGAAATCATAGTTATCATAAACGGTGGATATATTTGTTTGTTGTGATTTCCCAAGCAAATGATATTGAAACTCTCAGCACTTGCTCTCATATAAACATAAATATCGAATGTCATCTTTCCCAGCGTACAATTGGTTCCATCTCTTATGACCATTTTAAAGATGTCTTTTCCTCGAAAATACTCACTTCTGCAGACTTTAAAGTGAGCACTTTCCAAAATGGCCAAGCAAGGAGGAGTTCAAAGATTGTCAAGTCCTTTATTCACTTATTGATGACTGTAATCCTGTAGATACGTGGGAATTTCTCTCTGTGTACGAATGCTTTCTTGAGCTTATCCCTTAACTTTCATCAATAGTGTATGCACTGAGTGCATTCTGTAGTTTCTAAAGCTGTCCAGCAGCATTTTCAATAAGGATCAGTATGACATACCCTTACGGAGAATGCATAGGATCCGTGATCATGGACACTTAACGTTGCAAAGCACAATGCTTCAAGGGTATTTGTATCTGGGTATATGGTTTGGTTTCGTATGGCTCCTTTTTTGCCCCCAGTCTCTCTCGTTTGTGCCTGGCCCAAAGCTATTAAGAAAATCTGTAGCAGAGCAAAAATAGAAACCAAGTCTCTCATTTTTATGATTTAGCCACAAATCTAGCTTTTCTTCCATTTGCAAAATTCATATTCCAGGCCTCTTCCCAAAATGGGCTAAGATTCCAGCCCTTCCTCCCAGAAAATTGGTGGGTATTCAGATCAGGGTGTTGGGTTGGATCACAATTGGCCTAACTGCTCCTATTTAAGTCAATGGTAAAACCCCCATAAAACCCCAAACATGGTCTAAATAGTACTTAGTCCTGCCGTGAGTGCAGGGGACTGGACTAGATGACCTCTTGAGGTCCCTTCCAGTCCTATGCTTCCATGGTTCACTCGGAGCAGAGTTAGGCCAATGCTGAGGACTTTGAAAATCTCACCCTTCAGTTTTTGTGTGCGTCTGGTACGCCACTCCAAGGGAATGTGTATTACACTGAACCTAGAATGTGCAATAGACCGTATTTTAATGAACAATAAGAATTTGAGCAGCACAATTGGTTAAATATTAGAGAGACATGTGGAAACCATGTGTTTTTGATCACGTCCAAAGTGTTAAGTCAATAGAAAACTACCATTGCCATCAATAAGTTTTAGATCAGGCCTTTATTCGATATATCCCATAACAAAAACTTTAAAGGTACAGATTCAGATGGAGACAGTATTGACTACATTGTGGTTTATGGACTATTTTAGTGTTCCTATAAAAAATAACCCAAAGGATCGTCTGACTTTTGAAGTAATTAAGATTTGGCGTATGTGTTGCTGATCAAGCAACAAAACGTTCCATGATCCTTAATTAGCCTATACTTTAAAAAAGATTAACCTTAGCTCTCAATAGTGAGGTGGATAATGGAACCCATCTAGCCCAAACTTCCTAAATATTTTTCTGATTTACTTGTGTGCCTTTTCAGAATTACTGCTCTCGGAATTTCCTTGAGATTAATGAAAATGCTGATGAAATTTAGTTACTGGAGAATAAATCCAATTTACATAAAAATATAAAATTCATTACTTTAATAGGACATCTTGCTGCACACAATTTACATTTACCAGTTATTTTTGATTCAGGCATCCTACCCCCCAACCTGTTATTAATTTTTCATCGGTAATGAAGTTAGAGATAATGTCTTGAACATTCAAGAATTTTCTTTGTTATTGAAGGCGCACAGAATACAGTAACAGCAGTGACAGGTTAGTGTTTAAAAGACTTTCTGTTATAAGGATCACAGAGGCAGAAGCGAGACTGTAGCGGAATCTTCTGTATCTAAAGGCAACCACTAGAAAAAGTCAAGCACAGAGGACTATCAGCATCATGTAAAATTCCAATATGCAACTCTTGGTTAAAAAGGCCTTGCAGATGTATAATTGCAGTGCTGTTGCATGTGGCTGCATTTATAGAAGGCTGAGAGAAATTCTATCATCTTTATTTTCCTATTATTATTTTCTTTATCAAAGGCTTTCTATATATTTAAGGGGTTTGGGGCAATCATTGCACAGCGTGTGTTGAGATAAATACTTAATCGTTACGCAGTAACAAAATTCTCCTTTCAATTGCGGATTTATTAAAGATGAGCCAGTGTGCTTCCCTCTCAGGCACATTCTTAAAAAATGTTTTTGATACTTCCCAGTGAAATCCCATTGCAAAGCATACATCTGTCTTCGAATGAATTATCTGATTTAAGATCTTTTCTCACAAGAAGCACCATTTTGTTTTACAGAATCCTCCAATGCTACTTTATTGACCAACGCTGAAAAAATTGCTACGATTACAACCACACATACTCCTCAGCAGATACCCCAGGAGCCCAGGTCAGCTAATTTTCTTTGAGGCGAGCATGTTGATGTGCTATTTCTTTAGTTATTTCTGAGTCATCTTCATTTCCCATGAGTTGTTTTTTTCCCCCTCTCTCTTCCTCTCTCTCATTCATTTCAACAGGAACAACACAAAACCAAAGCAGGAATCCCAGTTTGATTTCAAACCGCCCCAGGCAGCACAGGTAAGAGATGCCTTTCTGATTAGCTTGGTTTACCATGCAAACGTGGTTCCAGTCTGCTCAAGGGTTGTACTTAAAGTGTTCTCCCTAGAAAATCTCTCTTGTGAGGCTAGATTCCCTGCTCCAGGTTGTCTGCGAAAGAGGGATCACTGATTAGAGTTTTAATATGCGTTGATGTTGTTTCATATGACAAACACTTCAAACACAGAGGTACATCAGGATTAAAAACAAAGACAACTAAATATCTTATGACAGTAATAATTTATGTGTTTGTTTACTGGAGTGTGTTCTCTGAGGGGGCTAGCCTGAAGAAGTTACAGTGCACCAAATGACAGATTCAGAGGACAAAAAAAGAAAATAAATCAAAGTTTGATAAGAGGGCTATAGCATGGATTGTTTGAGTTTATCATAGGCCACAGCTTAATAACAAAGAGATTATCTCATGGACTCTTCCCCTCCCACTGGCAACTACAGTGATAACCACTCTCATTACTGATTGCTAAGCATCTTTGTGGTAATACAGCAATTCCTCTGCTGTAGAGAGAAGAATTGCATGCCTTTTTAGTAGTCTTGAATAGAACGTCCCAGCCGCTAACAAGAAGGAGTAGCTAGCACCATGGGACCAACCAGGCCATTAACAAACACTCTTTGAATCACAGTCTGGGTCTTTAGGAGCAACGAGAAGCCTTTGTCTTTGTATGAAAACAAACCTTGTAGATATAGATTTGTATTAAGACGATTTAACTTCCATTGTTAAATATTTGCCAGGCCCGGCAACAGCACAGAATTCAACTTCTTGTTCAGCTCTGTACAAATTGTCTTCCCTCCAGCAGGACCAAGATTTTTACACCGTTGAACTGGAAAGGGGAGCCAAAGGATTTGGCTTTAGCCTGCGAGGTGGTCGCGAGTATAATATGGATCTCTATGTATTGCGGTTAGCTGAGGATGGTCCAGCTGAGAGGTGTGGAAAGATGAGGGTAAGTACAAAAAAAGAGTTGGGGGGGAAAATCTATTTGCAACAAAACTGAAATGACCAGAGAAAAAGGCAGTAGCTCCTTTTCATCTCTGTTATCTTGCTTACCAACCTGTCAATAGCTGGCTTCTGTCAGAAGCTGCACTTGCGCCGTATGTTGGCTTCTAATTGACCCCCGTCTTTTGAAGCTCAATCAGTGGCTGACCAAATCCCAGCCCTTATTCCAGACATTATCCCCAAATGTTAATGTTTCAGTTTTCTTTAAAAAAACGTAGCAAGGTTCATGCATGAAAGAAAGTGTGATAAGCTGCCATCTTGGCCAACACACTGGGGATTGAACCAGGAACCTCTAGAGCTGAAAGCATGAGCTGCTACAGTTTGAGCTAAAATTTCCTAGCTGGGCCGGTAACAGACTTAAAAGCCCCCCAGGTAAGGTACCGAGAGGAGCCTGCATAACACACACTCACCAGTGAGTTACTAAAGTATTGCATAATTTGTCACTGTTGTAACCCGAGACGTCACGTGCTACCTCTACCGAGCCTGTGTATGCAATACCTTGCTGTGGTAGGTCTAATTTAACTTTAGTTAAACTAATTTAATAGTTAAATTAAATTTAGGCTATGTCAGTAGTCCCATTCGTTCCAACAATTAAGCACATGCAAAAGTCTTCATGGGATTGACTGAGAGGTTCTCAAAAAAGAGGTTTATCATTTTTTTTATAGGTCTGCAGACAACATGCACACCTGTGATGCTGTTTATTTAATACCTGTACAACTAGTGTATTCTCTTCTTCCAAAAAGTAATGCAAGAAATGTTAATATTTGGAAAGATTTTTTTAAGGGTAAATTTATAGCACCAGATAGCGGATGTAACTCAGCATAGCTCCACTGTAGCCAGAGTGCTGATGATCTGTTCCACAACCTTTGTTTTCCTTTCCTGATCCATTCTTGAATTTCTAAACCAGGCTAACTGATTCAGGCCATGCATGTACATTCAAGTGAGAAAAGTTCCTAGACATAAACCAATATGTTAAATACTATGTTCCCTTAAGTGACATACTCAAGTTGTGGCATTCTTCTGCTGAAAGCCTGATTTTAATCCTAGATTCTGCTCTTTCGTCATGTTGACAGATTGGCGATGAAATTCTAGAGATCAATGGGGAAACCACCAAGAACATGAAGCATGCTCGGGCCATAGAACTGATTAAAAATGGTGGCCGCAGAGTCCGCCTGTTTCTGAAACGTGGAGATGGCTCTGTACCGGAATATGGTGGGTCAAACTATGAAAACATTCCTTTCTTTCCTGGCATCACTCCATGAATGATTTGTCTCAAGATCTGAAGCGGGGATGCTTTTTATTTTCCTTTCTCACCAGTGTCTTGCCAACCTTTGCAACATATGATTAATTGCCTCGCTTGTGCTGACTTTTCTACACATTTCATCCTTTGCTTGCTTCCACGGACTTGGGCACAATGTAAGGCAAGATCATCAAAGCAGTATTTTTGGTGATCAAAGACAAAAAACAAAAATCATATTGTCTTGTCCAACCAAACAAGGAGTTTTACTGAGCTGTGCCAAACTGTCTCTCAGCAGTTGAATTGTTATCTCAAAATAACTCTCTTCCTCTAATCAATACCAAAAAAAATGGGAATCCTGAATTATTTTGAATCAGTAGTTTATTGTTCGGCTTTTTCCTTAGTTTTTCTGTATCCTTGGGCATGAATGCCAAGAAAGCTAATGGGTTTTGCCTTCAGCTAATATGTAAATATTTATAAAGTTATTTCAAAATGTTTATGCAAAAATAGATGAATTTGGCCCTTCTGAGTCCTTTTTTCCCCCCTTAAAATATTTGTTGGTATCAGGTCATTAAATTCTGAAAAGGTTAGGAGGTTATGAAAAGGTTTCTAGAGTCAGTCTTGAGGGAAAGGTGCTACTTGTCCTTTTCTGCTGAGATTTTCAGTAGAAGTCCTTTTCTACACCTGTCTGTTGGAGCGGTTTAGTGAGAGTAGTGAGTGGCTTAGCATAGTTTTCTATTTAATATTATTATTATGCCTTATTTATTTGAGATAATTATTGAAAACTGTGCCCTCAATGTAGGGCTACTCCCAACCAAAGGTCTTTGAAGTTTCTATAGAAACTGATGTTTGAAGGGATGTCCTTTATACTTTTTTCCCCCTTATCTGGGATTTTGTTGTGTCAGTAAGTTCTAAGTCTTTCACTCCATTACCTAAAAACAAAACAAAGAACAACATTCCGCACAATTCATGAACTAGGTTTTTTTAATTTACTGTACCATGTTCAAGAGTTTCCACTGTCTGCTCATAAATCAGAATTGAACCTGCATGTGTGACCAAATCAGAATATAGATTTCAAACAATTAAAATATTCGATAATATAGAAAGGAAATTGTGGGTTTACACTTTTGCAATATAAACCACTCCCCAGAAGGTTGAACAATAGCACTGAAATTATGTAATGTTTTTTCTACTTCTGTCTTTTCCTACTCCTTTCAATGTACAGTACTGTATCATATGCTAGACAGCGTACATGTCCTGTAAATTGCGTGCTTCACTTCGTAAAGCATATGTCTGCTGCACTGAGGATGAAAATCCAATACCAGTTTTCTTTTGGCTAATAATACATTAAACTGCTAAATATATAGTTTTCAAGCAAGTATTTAACATGCAGGGGCTGCAATTGTTATAAATAAATAAATATATATATATATTTACACGCATACACATTTGTAACATTTTTGGCTTAATTTCTTCAGTCGCAAGTGGTTACTCGGATAATGTTAAGTTCCAGTATTTTTCAGACTTGATTGGGAAAGTGCTCCTATCTGAGGCTGTATATTTTTGTAATGAGTTTTGTACTTATTTTTAATGTTGTGGTCTTTGGTGGACTTTATTTTTTGTTGTTGTTGTTTGATTGTTAATGGTTTTTCTATGACTTTCTGTGTCGCTGTTCCAGTTGTCTTTTAAAATGGATGCATCCATTGTCTGGGTTACCGAATCACCTTTTAGATGTCTAATTATGTCACTATAATAACAACTGTCATCTTTTCAGCCTTGCCCTTGGGTGATGCCTAGACAATCATACTGGAAAAATAAACTTTCTTTATCCTAAGATAAAATATGTAGATATTTTTTCTTTCATCTTTGTTACGGGGAATCTAAATTTTCTACTTTTCTCTTTCTCTCTCTCTTACTTTTCTTGGTGCTGGGCTCTTCCTTCCTCAGCGATGATACCTCCTAATATCGCTGCATGTATGAGAAATGACAAGCTCGGGGAGCCTTGCTTCTACCTTACGGGCCATAATCAAACTACGGTTTGTAGCTAAAATCAATATTAGGTGTTTCTGTGCTGTGGCCTACTTCCCTCATATTGCTTTCCGCTTTGCTATATTTTTATATGTACAGCAAATTCATTCTGAGCCCCCCGCGTTTTTTGAATTGTAAGTACACCGCCCGTGTTTTAAGCCTCGCTCTTACTTGTGCAATAGCCAGATTGCAAGAAAGCTGTGGGAAAATGGGGTGGTCCTCCCTCACCTTGATTTTAAAAGTCAAACCAAATAAACTACCATGAGTTGCCACAGTGTTTTTCATCTGTAAATCATAAACATAATGGCCCGCGCACACAAAAAATAGATGAGAGAAGTTTAAATAAAAGAGCTTGCACACAAGAAAAATGAAAATTTTGAGTATTTAGCATGTGTGTTGTGGGAGAGTGAAAAAAAGAGTCTGGATTGCAAAGTGGTTTTGTTAGCTCTTCAGTCATTGTCATCAAGACCATCTGCTTTATTTAAAATAGGTGACTCTCCACATTGGAATTCAGGACGTGTGCTAAGTACTTATTTAACGTCAGTAGAGTTCTCTTACGGAAGATACTTTAAAAAAAAAAAAGTAAGAAATCTGCATCTCACGTTGAGTCAGTGCAACGACTTTAATGTTTTGCCATAAATGTAATAAATCATTCATACGCATCAATTACGAATGATGTGAGTAAATTTAGCTTAGCTGCAGCACAGCTTCTTTGCTTTGCAGTTTAGCTCATGAAGGTAGTTCAGATCTGCTTTATGTCAGTGAAATAATTAACAGGAGAATCAGTTGTTAAATCAAACTCATCCTATGTATTAGAATCTCTTTCCATTTCTTTAATAAGAAAAGATCATAACTTCTATTGTCATCTAAATTGTGGTGAAAGCAAAACTATCCCGCTACTATTTCATAATGTAATAGGACTAAATATGATTTAGTAATACGTTATGAAGTTCTTGAAAAATGGAAATGACATTATTTATAGTCTAATTAAAATATGGTGCTATAGGTTCAAAACATACAGATCAGTTATAGTATTTCATACTTCTAGTCATTTAAAATGAAACATCGCACAGACTATAACTCTTTCTAAGAAGGCATTTCTTTAAAAAGAATTTTAAAAAGTGATAATCATTTCCTAAAATGCCCTTCTTTTCGGGAGCTACATCCTTTTAAAAACGGCAAACCTTCTTTTTTTTCCACTAGAAACAACTTATTTTAATCTAATTATAAATTGGACCAGGGGGAAAATATAAAATCGCCCATGATGCACAGAGCATAAAGATGAGAGCCACTTGGACTAAAATAGAGCTAATAAAGGGAAGCACCAATACTAATCTATAACTCGCTGTTTGCAGTTACACTTAAATTAACAAAAGCTTCAGTTAGTCTTCTACTGACTGCTTTAACAGTTGTTTGCTTTTGGCACTAATGAAGTCTGAAGAATCATAAATGGTGTCAGAACTTTAATAAGCCATTTGTACCAAACAATTTGCTGTTGTTGTTTTTCTTCCAGACCCCAGCAGTGACAGGAACAGTCCCGCCACAGGTTCACAAAATGTATCGGAAATGAAAAACGTGCCATCTGACCGACGACAACACCCATCATTGGAGTCCAGTTATCCACCAGATCTTCACAAATCATCACAACATGGGGACAAGCGGATATATGTTAAAGATCCAAAAGGCAGCAGAGAGTTTAGCAGACAATCCAATGAACACCACACGTGGAATGGAACTTCTCAAAACAACGATAGCGTAACAGGCAGAAAAAAGGACAGGTCACCAGGAAGGAGACGAGATAGACAACCAGAGAGAATGGTGGTAAATGGACAAAAAATGAAATCTCCTGAAAAAAGGAGGGAAGGGACAAGAAGTGCTGACAATACTTTGGAGAGGAGGGAGAGACATGAGAGGAGGAGAGACCTTTCTCCCGAAAGGCGAAGAGAAAGGTCACCAACTCACAGAAGGGATGGGTCGCCAAGCAGGCGAAGGAGGTCACTCGAAAGATTAATGGATCAAAGAAAATCACCAGAGAAGAGAAGAGAGAGCTCACCTGAACGGAGGGCAAAGTCAACTGACAGAAGAAGGGAGAGGTCACCAGACAAAAGGATCAAGGATGAGCGAGTCGGCCACAGAGAGAGGGAAGAACACAGTTTGAAATATGATACCAACAAAAGATACCCCCCTGAACAGAGAAGGAAACCCTACAAAGAGTGCAGCACTGATCTCAGCATCTGAGGTACTCGTCCAATGCACAGAGCCACATTCCAGCCTTTATAGTGCTGAAGGCTCTAAGAAGAGGGTAATAAAGCTGAAATTATCTTAGTTTCTTAAATGATGAAATATCAGACACCTGCTGATCCTATGAATAGCAACAAACGTTTTACGCAGATGAAATCTTATAACAAAAATATATACAAAGTGTTGTGCCTGATGTATAATATTAAAGAAAGTATTTTTAAGTGTATTCTTTTTTTTTTAAGTTACTTGCCAAATGGTCCTAAAGGATTATAAAAATTTTGTTTCTACATATTCTGTAGATTTCTTGAGAATAATTCCTCTATCAGGCAACTTCCCCCTTCCCCCACCATAATTAAATGGGGACAGCCAATAATATAAGATAGTTAGAGGATTTTTTTTTTATAAAGGGTGAAGGAATTAAAATGTGCATATCAATAGGATTGGAGAACTCCTGCTGAAGGAAGAAAAAAAGAAAAAAAAAAAAAGTTCCTAAAATGACAAGAACTGTTTGAAGAGACTGTTGTTTCAAATGAAGGATATTTATACAAAAACCCACACAGCACAAGATGACTTATGATAAGGAATTTATAGTTTGTTCCATGAACAGCTTATACTTTTAGGCCCCCTCTCAAGGATGCGTGAAGGCAAAAGACTGGTAGCGGCCATATCTGTGTAACACACAAACGTTGACTCTCAATCTCTCTCACTAGTCTCAGCAACGCTTACAATATTCCTTTAAGAAAGTGCCCCCGGAGCCCTACTCAGCTACTAGAAGTATGTGGACAGAAAGCTGAGCATGTCCAGTATTGTTTGGTCTGCTTTGAAGAAGAGTAGTGCATTGGGATACTGGGATAAAGGGGAATGAGCTCTCCCTTCACAGGGCAGGTATATTCCTTCTGCTCAGTCTAAACCAGTGGGCTTTTCTTATTTTGCCAAATTGGAAATCTTTGTGTCTATACATATCTACAGATAAATAGATATATTCAAGTTTTATTTTACTGGTTCATTCCTTCTGAGACAAAAAAAATGAGAGACCTGTCAAGGGCACATAAGGACAGAGGCAATCAGTAGACGGGTCTGGTTGTGAAAGCCTAGATGCTGGTTATGCTGTAATTTAGACTCTACAAACAGCAGCAAAAGGAAAAAAAAATGCAAGTTTCAAAGTTGTATTTTTAAATTTGCAAGTTGTGTGGTAAGTCTGCTGTAGTATTGGTATAAGATTTTAATGGATTACTGCCTAGCTGAGCCAAAATGTTTGCCGTTACTGTTGGACCACTAAAGTAAACTGCTGCTCCTCCAGTGCATTGGTGTATACATGTATACTGTTTCACATTTTCCATACGAACACACAAACATTGCAAGTCTATCACTGTTGTTGCCATGGTACTGTACAAAAAAAAAAAAAAAAGAAAAAAAAGAAACAAAATGAAAAGATGGCCAATCATTGTGTGTACAGAGTTTAAATTGTAATTAATAGAGCCTGTTGAAAAAAAAAAATAAAACTGTTGCCTTTTTCTTGTATAAAAGAGAATTTATGATGAAATTTAGCTGTGAGGAATGTGATAAGTGTTTATATTTCTGAAAATGGAGCAAATTGATTCATGGGAATATATTTTAATGTAAACTGAATCAGGTATGTAAAGCTGTTTTAAAATGGGAGACTATATAAGTAATTCTGAAGCTTTTGTTGGTTTGGATATCATTTCTTTCTTCATGGTGGGCCTGCTCGTGTATTATTAAGCACTTGTATGCAGTCTGTTCTTCAATCATCATTTCTTGCAATGTGCTAGAGACATAATGCTCTTTTCCGTGTTGATGAAAAAGCAGTATGTGGGCCAATCTTTTTTATAAAACACTATGCATATATAAATACTACATTGTTCATAGCTTTATTTGAATTATTGGGTTTATACATAACATTAGTATAAGTAGATGTGGACTTACCCAGTACAAGCTTCTTTCCTTGGAACAGACACAATGTATATGATGTAGCAACAAAGAAGGAGAAAGTCTGTGAATGCTATTTTTATTATCAAATAAAGTTTTCCATACAAAGTATGCATATGAGTATAGTGGTAAGATTAAGAGAGCCACACCTTTATAGTTAACCAAAATTGTCTACATTATTTAACTGTAGATGTCTATTTCCAGGGTTAACCCATTTTGACTTGTTGGCAAAGTCAAAGTCAATTATTTGACATGCTTCCAGTTGTACAAGATAAAATCTATTCCCCCAAATAATCAAGAGCTAAGATTTTAGACAAATGTGGCTTTGGTGTTTTCCTGGGGTTTGACGTCATCCATCATCATAATACAGCGTCAAATGTAATACTGTAAAATCACAAAAAACCAGACGCTACTCACGCCTATGTCTGAATACTTTTATAGTAGAGTCCTCTAAAATATTAGTCAATGAGGCCATAATTCTTTCAACTCTTATTTAGTTGTGGAAATATTATATAAAGACTGTTAAGTAAGGATTGCAAAACCAGATTTATATTAAATACTGTATCATTAAGCCAGCCCCTTACTGTACACTTCACCATACTTCAGCTAACCTGCTGGTAGTGCAAATGTCTTGATTAGAGAATGACAAATGTTTTTTGCATTTTCAGTCTATCTTCAGGCAGGTTTTTCGGCTGCATAATTGATGTCTAAAAGAATGTTAGGGTAGAAACAAAATACCCAAATCTGTGCGTGTTTTTTTAAGTTCAGATCTTTTGTGACTTTTTATGACTTTTTACTGTATAGTTGTATTGTAAATGTATGCATTCCGTAATTATTGCTTCTCAATTTGTATCTTTTATTGTTTCTACTGTATGTCTACAACATTTTTATGTAATAAGATAGCTTAAATAACCTAAACGGAGCAGGTCAATATGATTGGTTCAAAGGCTACTTAGTATAGAAGTGTTAATAAATACCAGAATAATTAATTACCCATACATTTAGTCCTTGGCATTAGCATATGCTGAAATTCAGTGGACAAAAGTTGGCTCGGTATGTCTTGCTGTGGGTAGCACAACATGTGCCACTTCCATGAACACTGGGAGGGTCAGATCCTCAGCTGCCATGTAGTGGTGTAGCTTTGTCAATACTAACTGCCACCAGTTGAGTATCTGACCTTAAAATTCCTCCTTTTTCAACAAAAACGAATAGAAATACTTTTTAGACTGTATGGTATCAAACTGGGAGCAAAGACACTAACCGTTTATTACAACTCAGTTCTGAATCTGCTAGAAGGATTAATTGGCATGTGTTTCTTGCATGCTGAAAATCTGGAAAGTTTATGAATCAGTGAGCAAAAAAGCACTGGAAACTGGGATTGCTATTTCTTGTGCAGTTTACCTCATTTTTTGTGGTGGTGGCAGTATTTTGTTGGTCTCCCGTGTCAATAATAGGTCAATCAATAACCCAGCACTGGATTCAATTCTACCACCCTTGCTCATGTTGATTAGTATCTAATTCCACGAGTAGAACTATTGATTTCAGTGGGGCTGTTCACCAAGTTGGGTAGTACTAAGTTATTTCTGAACTTTATTTTGCCATTGCTAGCAACTTTTAGATTAGCTAAGCTTTTTTGTTGTTGCTTTTGTAAGGCTTGCCTTCTGAATTCATTCTCCGCTTGAACTTCCAGTTTTATTTAATCGTGGCCTTGTGTTCAGTCCATCTGCTGTGCTTTGCTTATTTTGTTACTAAAGTGGTAATTATGGATGTTATTCCCCTCCTAACGGGTATGTGTTTCGTTAAAAGCAAGCTTTCAGTGCTGGCTCCCGGCCCCTCGGTCTATTGGAGAGCATTTATAAATGGCTTATAATGTGTGCAATTTAATTGGCTTTCATAAATCTCACCAAGGAGAAGACGCTATTTATATCTTGCTGATACCATCTGTAAATGTATGGCTGTTAGGTATTCTGGGGTTCCATATTCCTAAGATTTGTAGGAAATGATCTTAGGAACTAAAAACAAAACAAAACAAAAAACCACCCACAATTTATTTGTTGGACGTTTGGTCTGAAAACTCGGAAGTTTGATTTTATTCCAATGACTTTTTAACATGGTGTTAATTCCTTCGCATTATTTCCTATGTGCCCACTTAAGAGGCTGTAAAGTGCCATATTAAGCTATTTCAGACACAAAAAACAGTACTTCTGGGAACACAGTGTAAGGTGAATTTTAATGTGATGGCTGCTCTTTAATAGCACATGAATATTCAGTGGTTTATGCTACAGAAAGCAACACCGGCACCAGAGACACAGGTTTTAACTGTTGTGTTTTTAGTAGCCCAGGAGCTGAAATTATAGGATCAAGTTGCAGTGCAATTTTTTGCCTGTATTTAAATAATTCTTTTTCTCAGAGTTTTGTTTGCCTGATTTACACAAGATTTGTGTGCTTTCTGCTCTGAGGTTTATATACCAGGAACAATAACCAAAATGCATATTGTACTTTTGCTGCCTGCAGCTCTACAAGTGATTTTAAGGAATGTTATGGCTTATGGAATGTATCTGTTTTGACAGCGTTGGAAAATGAAGTTCTCTTTGGGAAGTATTGGCTATACCGCGAGAGAGAGACGCCTCTCTGGAGATGGCAGAATGGTTGATCCCTAGTTCCCACGCAGTCATAATCTCCCCAACTGAAATTGCAAATGAAGTTTATATAAAATCATAAAATCATGACTGGTGTGGAGAAAGTAAATAAGGAAGTGTTATTTACTCCTTCTCATAACACAAGAACTAGAGGGCACCAAATTAAAAAGGAGCAGGTTTAAAACAAACAAAAGGAAGGTTTTTTTTGTTTTTTTTTTCCACATAATGTACAGAGGCTGTTGTGAATGCCAAGATTACAATAGGGTTCAAAGAAGAACTAGATACATTCATGGAGGATAGGTCCATCAATGGCTATTAGCCAGGTTGGGCAGGGATGGTGTCCCTAGCCTCTGTTTGCCAGAAGCTTGGAATGGGCAACAGGGGATGGATCACCTGATTATCTGTTCTGTTCATTCCCTCTGGGGCACCTGGCATTGGCCAATGTTGGAAGACAAGATACTGAGCTAGATGGACCTTTGGTCTGACCCAGTATGGCCGTTCTTATGTTTTAAGCTATATGTTTTGATGGTGGAGTTTGGGTGAGGTTCTGTGCTGCTCGTCTAAGAGGTGCAGCACAGAACCGGCAGCTCAGGCGCGAGTTTATGTCCTCCCAGTCCTGGACTGTTCTGCAGTCCCTAGTATATTTTAGACAGACCTGGCTTCCAGCACACGCACCCCTCCCCCAATGCCAGGCCTTAGAGCGTCTTCCTCAGTTCCTGCCCCAGAAGAATCTTACACCAGCTAGAGACAGGGCTTTTGAAACCCTTTATGCTGCTCCAGCCCATTGTATCCAGAGTAAAGGGGCCAGAACTGGGCTGAGTATTTCACCCTTTGAGTTTTGGATACCTATTCATGAGAAATTAGAGACTCTTCCCTGTAGCAGTGACACGAGGGGAGAAGAATTGAAGAAAAAAATACTCTCTTTACAAATAAAGAGAATCTAATCTGAGTCCATAAAACACTCAAATGCCTTAATCATCACTGCACAATGTCAGTAAAAGGCAGAATTAAGGTGGTTGGAGTGCCTTAACTGTGCGATTCTTAATTTGTTTGGATTTCTTTTAAGATGACCGTAACTCGGAATTTCCTGGGTTTATACTTGGTTGTTTGGGGGGCGGGGGAGGGGTTGGATAATTACAATAACCCTGCAATTTTTTCTACCGTTAAATCACTAATATATCTATTCTCCACCTTCACTATATCTTAATTTATTTTTGTCTGCGAATTGGAACATAAGAATTGCCAGGCTGGTTCGTACTGTGGCCCACTCTTCCAGTGCCCTGTCTCTGACAGAGGCCAGCACCAGACGTGGCTGCCACAGCATGAATACCAGCTCAGGCGAGCTACCCAAGTGCAAACCTGCCCATGCTCCTGGATACATCCTCGTGTTGCCAGCCCAAACCATCACCCAAGTGGAGCGGCCTTACTGCTATTTTTAACACGCTAGCTCGAACAGAGCTAGCGCATATCTACCAGTGCAGATACAGTGGGCAAATGTGGGGTAATCTGCTTCTCGTTAAGGCTTCATTCTAATAATGATTACCTTGAACCCTGAGACATGGCGTTTTATCTCCCTTCCAATACCCTTTTTTATGACCATTGACGTTTATAACTAGATATTATCCACCAGCAGTTAAGGTCCCAATTCATCAAATCGCTTAAGCAAGTGCTTCAATCCCATTAAAGTCAATTATGCTTAAGTATGAGCTTAGAGTTTTGCTGATTCGGGATGATTTGCTGAATTGGAGACTAAAAGAGTAGGCTACTATGGCAAAGGATACACCAGCCTAATGTTCAGTCCATTTGTTATATGTGATGTGAAATTACTTCGATCAGAATAGTTCCATGAGCCATAAGACATAGCTGACATCTAAAGGGATAGCTGTCTCATCTCTTGCATAGTGACAAAGATTTTGATGGACTTAGATCATACAGCCGATGATAGCTTCTTAAGAACTTTTTAGGACATGTGATTCAGTGGGAACTAGGCCCAGGGACAGAGAGAGCTCTGGGGAGAAAACCCCAAACTGAAGTTCGCTGGTATCTTGAACAACAACAGTGAAGTCAAAGCTAAACCACAGGTGGGGTAAGTTTGAACTTACATCCTTGAGCCACATCCTTGTCTGATGTAAATCAGATTCACTCCATTGACTTCCGTTTATACCAGCTAAGCATCTGGCCTAATGTGTGTAGAGTCTAGTCAATGCAGGATGGGACTCCACCTACTTATATGGCTGTTATGAACATGTTTATGTATTCCTGGGTCGAAGAGTCTTTTCCTCCTGAAATCATCTCTGCCCTAGATGCTAAATTTCCCTCACTTGCTAGTCCTTTAATTTCATTCCATCTGTGTTTTCATAGCGTCCTTCTCTTTGCCCTACCCCTCCCTCTAACCCTTCAGAATTAACCATGATGTAACTGGTAGCTTGTGCCATTACCAGAGGATGTGTTGGTCCCTGCAAACCTTCTGGTGTTGACTAGGTGTGAATAGGATTGCTTGAGTCGGCACTGGTCTTTCAGAGGCTAAGTGAGAACATTGATAGATGTGGGAGCAAAGCTGGCTATGGTTCATTCCAGATGAGATGGAGGAAATACTGGTTGGTTGTGGGAGCAACTAGAGAGTTGTTTGGTGGTGCTTGTCCCCATTATTGTTAATTAAGTTCTTGCAGATCTCTGTGCTTCTGGAGTCTCCGGTTTGCTTTGGGGAGCAAAAAGCACCTTTCTTCTTCTCCACTTCATCCAGCAATAGTGATCATTTCTCTCTGATGTGGTCCACAATTACCCATCTTTGTGATCTCCAAACTGCACTATGCTCTCTGTATGTGTGTATATATATATCTCCTCAATATATGTTTCACTCTATATGCATCCGAAGAAGTGGGTTGTAGCCCTCGAAAGCTTATGCTCTAATACATTTGTTAGTCTCTAAGGTGCCACAAGTACTCCTGTTCTTCAAACTGCACTAGTGTAACATGCTCTGTGTGAAGTTACACTCTAAGGCTTGGTCTACACTAACCCCCCAAATTGAACTAAGGTACGCAACTTCAGCTACGTGAATAACGTAGCTGAAGTTCGAAGTACCTTAGTTCGATCTTACCTCGGTCCACACGCGGCGGCAGGCTCCAACATCGACTCCGCGGCTCCCCCGTCGACTCCGCGGTACTCCTCTCGTCTAGCTGGAGTACCGCAGTCGACGGCGAGCACTTCCGGGTTCGACTTATCGCGTCCAGACAAGACGCGATAAGTCGAACCCAGAAGTTCGATTGCCAGCCGCCGAACTAGCGGCTGGGTATAGACGTACCCTAAGAAAACTGGGAAGTTTCTGCTATTTTGGAAGACAGTGGACTTAGCCATAGGACATTATCACGCTGCCCTTCTCATGTTGCTCAGGGGGTGGGGGACTCCCAGCTAGATTAGAGGGGAATCTTGATGGGTCCTGGTAAGAAAAAGGTTAAGAACTACTGCCAGAGGATAAGCTGCAGATTATACTGGCATCCTATTAGCTTCTGGGTTTGAATCATGGTAGTGATATTGATCTATCAGTCTCTATATGGTTTGAATCCTGTCTACATAAGAGACCAGCTCTTTCCTTGTGCAGCCCAAGTCTGATTTTAACCATCTGAAGACTGGTGTGTGTGTAATGAGAGCTTCCCCAATTACAAGAGCAGTCGAGAAGCAGCACAGCCACCCCTTCCCAGGGAGAGGAGTTGATAGGGATTGCTCCCTCCGAGGTGTAACAAAGCAACAAAAGTTGTAGGATCTCATCAATGTGCCACTCTTCAATGCCCCAGAGAACTTCATCTTTGACAAACCTTCCTAATGGAGAGGCTGGAAACAGGATTTTGCAAGATTTTGCATTGCAAACAAACTCCACAAAGGAGCTCGAGATATACAGGAATCTTCTTTAATTTATGCTATGGAGAAGCAAGCAGAACATGTCCTTAAATCCTTTGACTTTATTGAAGGCTATTACAAAGATGACTATGAAGGGGTTCTGGCTATGTTTGATGCATACTTTATGCCCCTGAGAAATGTGGTTTATGAAAAACCATATTTTCACCAGAGAGCTCAAGAACTAGGGGAAAATGTTGACTGTTTGATAAGACCTCTTAATACATTGGCTGAAAATTGTGATTTTTGAAAATGCAAAACATAAACATATCAGAGACAGTCTGGTTTTTGAATTAGCAAATAGAAACATTTCACAGCAGCTAGAACTGAAGATAGATTTAACCCTAACCGTAACTATACAGAGAGCAAAGCATTCTGAGGTGGTGAGACAGCAAAACCTAGAGCAACTTGACGAACCTGAAAAATCAGAATCTAGCTTAGAAACTGTAAACAGACACTTGAGTATTAAGTCATTATCATAAAACACCTGAGGCAAAGAGAGAACTTCCAGACTAAGAGGGCCAAATTCCAGCCTACATGTGCAAGGTGTGGTAAAAAGTCATATTCCAAAAGATGATACATGTCCAGCCAGAGGCGCATGGTGTAACATATGCATGAAATATGGACATTTTGTGGCCATTCACTGCACCAAAGCTTTCAGGGAGTTGACCCATTACAGACATGCAAGAGACATTGTTTCTTGTGAAGACACAGAGTCTGCTCAGAGAATGAAACTGATTATTTATAGTAAGAGAGAGAGACGTTCGAGCTGCACAGAGCTCCTGAAGAAGAGCTCTGTGTCTCTCAAATGTTTGTCTCTCTCACCAACAGGAGTTGGTCCAATAAAAGATATTACTTCACCCACCTTCTCTCCCTAGTATCCTGGGATTGGCACGGCTACAAGTATATTGCATATTCATGGCAACACAATGACTTTAAAATTGACTTGGGTCCTCTCAGAAGGGACTTACAGTCACTTTCAACCCCTCCCAGAGTTTACCTGACAGCTCTAACTAGCCCTGGAGGTATTCTGAGCTGCCTCGGTCACTTGACTACAAAAAGAACTTACAAGGACAAAAGCTATGCATTCAGAGTGCATGTGATCAAAGGGTCAAAGACCAACAACTTTCTCAGCTGCAGCGTAGTGGCAACCATGATGGGCCTAGTGAGAAAGGTGGAAGAACTCGAAAGAGGATTTGATGTTATTGGACTTTTGAGATGAGATCCAGTACAAATCAACTTCAGACAATGCTGAGTGTACAAACATCTGTCTCAGAGAGACCTTAGAAGAGAGTATCTGCAGATTTACGCAGATTCAGAGGACATTATTACCTGGTCATCCAGCTATCTAGAAATAATGTACTTGAAAAACATAACATGTTGCAGTGTTACTGAGAAACTGAAGTGCACTTTGCTCACTTTGGTATTCCAGAACAACTAGCGATGGACAATGGACCACAATTCACTGAATCAAAATTTAAGTCATTCTGAATGAAATATGATTTTGATCATATTACTGGCAGCCCACATTATCCACAAGCAAATGGAAAGGGTGCGAGAGCTGTACAGACAGCCAAGAAAATCCTACAGCAGAAAGATCCATTCCTCGCTCTTTTGAGTTACAGATCACCACCAGTAGCAGTTACTGGATATAGTCCAGTGCAACTCCTGATGGGAAGGCAACTCAGAACTACTGTTCCAAATTTGGAAAAGAGCCTATTTCCAAACTGGCCAGACATAAAGAGCGTGGCCAAATCAGATAAAAAGGCTAACCGAGTTTATGAATACATTTACAACAGACATCGCTCAGTTAAGAGAACTGGCAGGTCTAGAACCCAGTGACCATGTTCATGTCAAATTGGATGAAGAAAAAGGATGGACAACTCCAGCTGTGGTGAATTCAGTGCCCAGATCATATGTGATTGAAACTGACAGTGGAGAGTTCAGCGGAAACCATTGACATCTACAGTTTTTCTCAGCAAGAACAATCAACGGAGCAAAGTCTACAGATGGAGGATGCAGAACAAGAAGATGATTCAAGGATTCCAGACAGACCGCAGCCAGTCGTTGTAATTAATGGATAGCCAGATGACCAACTTGTTATGTGTTCGGGTTGTTTTAATTAGAAAACAAATATGATTCAGAGACACTTAACAGACCGATAATACTGAACTTCACAGACAGTGTGATAGTGTTAAATATTGTAAAGGGTCGGACTGTAGCACTTGGAGAGGTAATGGAATGCTAACCTGTATGATACTCTTCAGCCACTAGGTGGCACTGTGTAAAATACCTTATTTAAACGAATCACAGCCATACCTGGCAGAGAGTTAAAATATCTGACGATGAACACATGTGGTCTGTATAAGCAAGTTCTGTGACCAGTTCGTATCTGGTGCAGAAGTGCATGATAGAAATATTTTTTGCCCCATACTCATGCATATTTTATAGATGAATATTTATGTGTGATCCGTTTTAACCTTGATTTTATGCTTGTAGCTGTTTTGCACTACTTGTGCTTTCTTGCAAAAGTTCGTGGTGCTGATGTAGGACACCCATTTGCTGAACTGATTCTCCTTAGCCAAGTCACCAAGTTATCAAGTATAACTTACCAATAGTAGGTTTCAGAGTAGCAGCCGTGTTAGTCTGTATCCGCAAAAAGAACAGGAGTACTTGTGGCACCTTAGAGACTAACAAATTTATTAGAGCATAAGCTTTCGTGGACTACAGCCCACTTCCATGCATCCGAAGAAGTGGGCTGTAGTCCACGAAAGCTTATGCTCTAATAAATTTGTTAGTCTCTAAGGTGCCACAAGTACTCCTGTTCTTTTT
>NC_048304.1:6224681-6276319 GCF_013100865.1 Trachemys scripta elegans | reverse complement strand
TGTTAGTCTGTATCCGCAAAAAGAAGAACAGGAGTACTTGTGGCACCTTAGAGACTAACAAATTTATTAGAGCATAAGCTTTCGTGGACTACAGCCCACTTCCATGCATCCGAAGAAGTGGGCTGTAGTCCACGAAAGCTTATGCTCTAATAAATTTGTTAGTCTCTAAGGTGCCACAAGTACTCCTGTTCTTTTTACCAATAGTAGATCCTTTTTCTGATGCTGCTCAGTGACTGACATACATACATACATACATACATACATACATACATACATACATATCAAGATTATTGGTGCATAATTCTTACATTTTGCCTTAATATGCCTTCTTAAAAAGGGGGAGGGAGGGTTCTCTATTTTAGAAAGCCAAAAAATAGACATACACAGACATTGAACTTAGACCTCGTGATTTACTTATCTTTCCCTTCATTTCATTTTCAAAAGAGATCTATCATAATAAAAGTTTGGGGGAAAGCATGATTTTTTTAAATGAATTTCACAGCAAACTGATGTGGCCCCTATCACTGAGTGCACGTGAGGGTCACAGAAAACAACCGCATGTTTTGTTCTTATTTCTAGCCTGGAGAAGGGTTGGCTTCCTACATACGGTTTATATTATTTTTTTCTGCTTTGTATATTTTAGTTTGTCTGAGTACTTAATCTCCCATTGCTACTAACCTTGTGTGTGGTTTTTTTTGTCTTCTCTTCATATCCCTTTTGATAAGTGGCCTTCAGCCAATTCCTTCATTTCAGCACGTTCTTTGTCTTTATCATTTTTTATTGCAAACCATGATGATTCATTCTCTCAGAACCTTTCATTTCTCCAAGGTCTCGTACCAAGGCAGCATACTGAGAGATTTGGGGCTGCATTCATCAAAGCAGCATTATGTCAACAATTCTGCAGCAAAATAAAGCCCGTAAGCCCTAGAAAATTGTAGAAAACCTGAACTAGGCAGTTCCTATATTTCAAGTGATCAGAAACTAAAGCTAATTTCCAATTTTCTGAAAATTATGAAAAGTTTTTCATTAGCATGGAATTATGCCAAGTCTCATTAACTCTTTTATTTCATGTGCCTGTTTGAAGACTGAAGGAAAATACATTTGGGATAACTAGAAATCAAAGTCCTTTCTGCAGAGAAGCCCTGCTTCAGAAATTACTCCTATTTCAGAAAGCATTTAAGCATGTTCCTAAGTCCCATTGAAGCCAGTGGGAGTTAAGCATGTGCTTAAAGTGCATTCCTGAATTTGAGCCGGAAGGTGAGCAGGAGCAGAGAATACTCTGCCATTATGTCTCAATTCTATTCTAGTAGTACCACAACCAGGGGGTTATGGTTAACGATTTCTGTCGTTTTCCTGTCCTTGGCCTTGATCTTGGGTTGCTATATGCACGCTTGCCCACTAAAAACTCACTACGTATGAGCTGTCAGATGTCAATGACTTCTGTGCACTGCTAACCTGAGCCAGATTTGAACCCTTGTTATAACTCTTAATCCCATTACTAAATTCTTCAGGCCCCAGAGGTGCCATTCTTGTAGTTTTTCCTGGGCTTCTTTGGCTGCACTTAATAGAGTACATGTTCTGTTGGATGGGAATTGGACTAACCCAAGAAAACTTATTTCCTTGTGTAGCCTAATGTGTTGTTGAACTGACCTTCTCTTGCAGGTGGTTTCTACATTTTGATTTTCAGTCTGAATTCTACATGTAAATTTGAATGTCCTGGCCATCTCCCATAACTGCTGTGTGTATATATGATGTTTTAATAGCCACTCACTGGTCTGCCTTTGTTATTGTGGCAGATTCAGTAAAGGGTTTTATGGGCCATGTTTCAAAAGCCTTAATCCTATTTTGCACCACTTCAGGGAAGAAAAATCACACCCACCTTGAGAAATATTTTCAAAATGGAAGCACGCTGTTCCTTTTGTTGTTCATTCTCCTGTGCAACTGGTCTTCCCTCATGGCCACTTGACCTCTCCGGGATGAATAATGAACTGAGAAGGAAGAACGGGATCCTGGGTGTCTCACAGCACTACATAGAGATTACACGAGCCCTTGTTTCCCTTTAAAATGTTTCTCTTCAGAAACCTCTCGGCTTCATTAAAATGACTCTTTCTGTATGTTTTCTAAACCATATGATGGATCTCCACCTTAGACTTTCCAGCTTGATGTAAACAGTTGATTAATCCCTTACCCCCTCGCACGACCACTGCTACGACTTTCTTTTCCCTGCCTCGGGGGCTCATTTAAGTCTGAATTTCGTGGTTGATGAAAGGTGCAGGGTGATATTTATCCTCACAGCATTGGCAGCAGTGGTGTAAATTCCCCAATGCCGCCTCCCCAATGCATCTCAACCCAGAGCTGGAGACACCACGTTCTTGGGGTGAGAAGGTAACTTAGTTTTCATGTCTATTCAATCTCTGGCTCTTCTGGCTGAGCCTGCCAAGTGATATCTCTTTTGATAGGGTTGGCTTTGTGGTATGGTTGCCTTTTTACTAAGAGCCAGATTGACACTATCAAGTCCTTTCCCTTACCCATCTGCTTGTTCCTTGATGGATTAACAACTGTTGGGTCATTACTGACCTTAGCCTGGTTCATACTGGCAACTTCTAAATCACAGGATCTGCACTTTTCCCAGTCCCTTAATTCATTAGTTTCCCATGCACACCTCTATTGGTTTCACCAGAACCAAGAGTCTAAAGAGAGGACAGTATTGTCCATAGTCCCCTTTTGGGCATCAGTCACGTCTCTTAGCCTGTCATTACATTCCACAACTCAACACCTCAAACATCTTTAGATCCACAAGCTGTCATTGCCATGTCAGGTACCATGATATACTATATTAGAGAAGACTCAAGCCTAAAGCAGTCAGCAAACGTTGGTGATTAGCCCATTTCCAGTTGGTGGAAAGCAAAATTTCCCCATAGAACATTGAAATTAAGGTCTCAGCAAAATATAACGAGCATGTTCAGTGGCCCTGGAATTCTTTTTTCACAGAGAAGCAGATAATGTGTGTTTTGGCACAAAAGAAATCAGATATCTGAAAGAATATAAAATGGTAAAGGAAAAAAACAAATACTGTAATAAAATCACGTGCAGTTCTAGTATGGAGAAAGCACTGAAATAACTCCCAAATGCTAATGGCATTGAAGATGTTGAAATGAGTTATGCAAGAAACATTTTTTTTTCAATATCGGGGTAGCATTTGGCCCCCTAAGACTAAGGTGAGAACAAAGAGACAGGTAACATTTTGAAAAACATTGACCACTCTCTAGGCTGGTCGGAAAAGAGCAAATATACAAATATTTTTTGTCAAATTTTTGAAAATTTGAAATATGTTGGCAAGCTCTAACCATGATTTTGATTTTCTCTACACAGGGGAAGAGGGGCTAATAATCCCCTGCCCCATTCCTCCTCCATAGTCAGGACTGACTGTCCTTACCTAGGTTACTCATTTGGTTACAACCCTTGATGGAGCAAGAGGGTTAGCGATGGGTGGAGCTAGGGCTCCACTTCCCCTATCACTGGCTTGGGGACGTGAGCAATGTATTGATGGCATAAGTCAGCCCGCAGCAAATCACTGTCTTCGCCAAGGCAAGTGGGGAGCAGTGATTCCTCGAGCACAATTCCTTCCTTGATCCCAGCGCCAGCTCCAGGCACCAGACGAGAAAGCACGTGCCTGGGGCGGCACATTGTAAGGGGTGGCATTCCGGCCAATCTTGGGGCGGCCAGCCCAGCCCTGAAGGGGCATGAACCCCGACCCGGGGGGGCAGGAACTAGTGATCCCCGCTGCTCATCGTGCCGCTGGGCTCCCCGGGACGCGCCATTCCCTGCCACTCTGAGCCCGGCCCAGACGAGCCGAGCCAGCACCTCCTGCAGCCCCCGGGCACTGGAAGGAGGGAGAGTTCTGCGGCGGCCCGGCGGGCAATGGAGGCAGGGAGGGAAGGTTCTGCGGCGGGCAGTGGAGGCAGGGAGGGAGGGTTCTGTGGTGGCCCAGCGGGCAGCAGAGGCAGGGAGGGAAGGTTCTGCGGCGGGCAGCAGAGGCAGGGAGGGAGGGTTCTGCGGCGGCCCGGTGGGCAGCGGAGGCAGGGAGGGAGAGTTCTGTGGCGGCCTGGCGGGCACCGGAGGGGCGGGCCCCACTGGTCCCGGCGCCGTTTGCACTGTGCCAAGCCCCGCTGCAATGCCGGCCCCACGCGGAGGTCGCAGACCCCAGCCAGCGCTGCCTGTGTCGGCCCCCTTGGAGCCTGCCCGGCCGGGAGAGGCACTCCAAGGCCGGAGGGGGGAGCCCCTCTCGCCCGGCTGCAAGCGGACTGCAGCGCCTGGCTGCCCACAGGTGGAGGGAGCGGGCAGGTGCCGCCCTTCACCCCCCTGCAAGCCGCCTTGACCGCCCTCCACGCGCTCTCTGCGGCTGCCGTTTGTTTTTTGTTTGTTTTTTTGCTTTGGCAGTCCGGCCGCCTTTTTTTTTTTTTTTTTTTTTTTGCCGGGGCGGCAAAAAAGCCAGAGCCGGCCCTGCTTGAGCTGCCCCTTTTCTGCAGGTTGGGCTCTCGTGATGGCCCTTTAAATGCAATAGGAAAGAAATAGTGCTCAATATTAAGCAGCGACCCCACGGATGAGAAGCACCATGTATGATGGAGAAAAAAACCCTGAACTGTTTCTGCTATTTCTTTCTCCCCCTAATTTTGTTGGTTTGCTTATTCAGCAGGGTTAAAACTAGGTCAGATTCCACCAGTTGGGTGATAACTGTGACATTACCCTGGAGCTGGCTTGAGGTCTGCTCTCAATCAGGGAAGATAGAAGAGATCTTTGGTGGCGTTGAAGGGCTTGAGCCGCCTTTTCCTTACAGTGGTGTAAATCAGGAGTGAGTCCATTGAAGTCACTGGGGTTATATTGATGGAAGGAGGAGAATAATCCAGCTTAGTTTGAAGCACATGAGCAGGTCCATTGCAGCTTGCTCAGCACCTTTCAGGACAGGGCCCTTAATCAGCAGCTGTTTTGGGAAGTTCACACATTTTCATGGCCAAAGACTAAAGGAATCAGAGTGTGCTGACCCCACCAAATAGTTATACCGATAAATGACCCTTAAACAAGTCCTGGGAAACACTGGCCAGGAGGAGAATTTCAAAAACAAATGAAGTCAGTTGGAGCTGGGGGTTGAACTCATGGTTGTGCCTTTGAGAGTCTCCATCAAAATCAAAATGTGTGCCCTAATTTCACCATTTCCAAAGATAAACCGGAGAATGCACTGACGCTGGGTACCTGGCGAGCAAAAACGCCAGCTCAACTTGTTTTTTCAAAGCATAACGTTTGCTCGTGTCCCTTTCCCTTGCGGTTAGCGGATTCTGAGTTTGTTTCAGTTTGTGCCACAGGACCCTCTGTTGCTTGTTTCAGTACTGTCATGCTGGACAAATTGTGAGTCTGAAGATAGGGCAATTTACCAACTGTGTGATCCGGGGGCGGGGCGGGGGGGAAAAGAATTAAACATGTGACAGAATTTTGGGGGGGCTGAGTGGAGCAGTAGAAGGAAGATAGTATATCAGGGAGTGCTGTAGTGTAAAAGAAGTAAGAATGCATCTGTTATGCTTCATAGGCTGCAATGAAAGGCAAAGCATTTCACTTAGAGGAAACACTTGAAACATCCATAATCCGTTGTATACTGTTGAAATGAGCTCTTTCTGACCACCCAATCAGTCTCTTTGCACTGAACTGAATCACTTGCTAGCCTGCAGATAGAGTGGGGAAGTTCACACTGCAGAGTCACTCTGGGTGATCTATATTTGATATATCCAGGCGTTCACCAGCCACCGTGTTGTGGTGTGTGTGTTGGGTAGGGAAATTAGGATGACATGGGAGAGCTCTGAAAGTGGCATTGACTGAGAGCTGTAGCTGGTGGCAAAACAGCCCAGGGTCTCCAGCCAGGAAAGGAGACAAAACAACAGCAGGAAAGATGGTTAGAAACCAGAGAATGACTGCATAAAATCCAGCGAATCTTTACCACCCGCATACTCAAAGCATTAGCACTGAAATACTCTATGTGGTTAGTGCAAGATATGGCTAGTGTGACTCTTGTGGTTATAGATTTTTTGGACGATTTGTGCTTAGTATTACATTTTTAACAAACAGCAGCAACCTTTCAAGTTTTTCACCCCAGTCAGTGATCTGTGGTGTTTATTAGATAAAATATTCTGTGTTCCCATTCACCAGCTTCTCTTCACAAATAACCCCATTTATTTCATATTCTCTCTCACACGCACTCTTTTTCTCACATTCTTTCTCCCCAGTCAATTCCCTAGCCTGTCACACTCCCCCACCTTAATCCATTAATTCCACGCTTTCAGCCCCCCTCCGTCAAAAGCGAATCCGTGCCGTTCATTCAAATCAAGAGCTGAATTAATCAGCTCTTCCCTATCCCCAGTTTCTCTCTCACCCACCTACCCTGCACATGAACCCTATTCCAGTTCCACACCCCCCCTCACCAAATCCCTGGCAGCCCCTGCAGGTTTCACTTGGTATCTCTGCTTCCTGGCATCTGCTCCAGCGATGGCATCTAGCAGGCATTCTGCTGGCAGTGGTGGTCTCTGGTGTTCATGAGTTGGGTGATCAGAGGGGGAAATGCATTGCCGTTGAGTTTTGAGGTGGGTGGCTTTCCTAGATAGCTGCTGGTGGTCTCCTTTAAGTGGTGGTGGGGAGCACGTCGTCTCTGGCTGGGTAGGAGTGGAGCAGGTGTCTCTGATGGGGGTTGGGGTCAGAAGAAATGGGCTCCAGGCTACCTCGGCATAGCTACTCAAACACCAGGCTGAGAGTGAGGAAGGGGAAGATAGATGAGCTGCAGCAGGTGCAGGTCTTATGGCAGCAGTATTTTGGCCATTTTACCTCCTGCACCACTGAAGCAGCCAACCGGAGAGTGTGTGTGTGTGTTTGGTGCATCCCTATGCTGGAATCCCAGGGGAACAGGGATTCACAGCATACATGTGTGAATGGCAGATTTGCATGCCGGAGTGTGGAGCAGCTAAGAAGACTGGAGACTTCAGCAAGCAGAGCTGACCTTAGCACTAGGGGGCAGACCTGTGAACCCAAGGAGCTGTTCGCCATTGTAGCACCACCACTGCACCCACTGGAGCAGCCTGAGGTTTGGGGGAAGCATTAGCAAGGTGAATCTTTGGGATACACCCCAAACTTAATGGACCTGGGTGTAGAGGGCTCCTTAGGTCCCCCGCACAACTTCCAGCTGCTTGTTCCTTCTGGCCGTTGTCGCATTCATTTACATCCATTCGCGTTTTCAAGGCTCTTTTCACGTAATAAGTCTAGAACCATATTTTTCCCAAATGAAAGTCGAGATTCTCCTTCATGGGGCTTCATGGCTCCGTCTGCCAACAAGGGACTCACATGGGCCAGCTCCAGCTCATCGGGACTTACCGCTCTGTCATGTAAGGGTTCAAAATGATTACTTGGCGCTAGGAGCAGTGCAGGCAGCTTCTGTGCAAACTCCACCATGCAGCTCAGCCCGTGTACGTCTCTGTACTGACCTGCAGCACGCTGGCTACTCCCCCCCGACTGGCCTGCTGCGGTTTTGGGAAATGGCCAAGCAGCCAGCATAATATATGGAGATATGCCCATCTCATAGAACTGGAAGGGACCCTGAAAGGTCATTAAGTCCAGCCCCCTGCCTTCACTAGCAGGACCAAATACTGATTTTGCCCCAGATCCTTCTAAGTGGCACCCTCAAGGATTGAACTCACAACCCTGAGTTTAGCAGGCCAATCTCAAACCACTGAGCCATCCCTCCCCCCATATTTGGTGAGCTTAGAAGGACCCATTTGCTCTCCCTAGACCCCATGCCAGGCCTGTGCTCTCCACTTCCCACACTGCTGGGATCCTTCCCTGATCTCCCCCCAGGCCTCTGGGATCTCCCCGCACAACACTGTCCATCTCCCCTGCTGACAGGATCCCTCTCAGTTCCTTTCATGGCCTGCCTCCCCTCTGAGCGAAAGCTCTGCACTGTTCCCACACTGGGAGTTGAACCCAGACTACTTGAGTGAAAACCAGGAATCCTGACCATTAGACCATATGGGACAGGTAATAAATAGTCCCCTCAAGGATTGAACTCACAACCCTATGTTTAGCAGGCCAATGCTCAAACCACTGAGCTATCCCTTGCAGGAAAACGTAGAAACCGTATCTTGTGACGTCAGAGACCAAAAGGCAATAGGGTGAGTGTGCTAATAGGGGCACCTCATGCCTTTAACGTGGGCAATTTACAAAGGAAAGAGTTAAATGTGAACTGTGCAATCACTGTGTAGCAAACGTAGTAGCCGCCATTCTAAGTTCCCCTTGAACCTTTGTATGTAACATCCTGTTCTAATGAGAGAGGTACAGTGACAATGATAGTGGGGTCATCCCCTAGAAGTGTCTTTAAAAAAAAAGAAAAAGCACTTATATTTTTAACACTAGAGAGTGACGGGGGGCCATGGTCTCTGTGGTGGGGTTTGAATCTACGTTGTCACTGAATCTGACACTTCCCAGAATGTTATAACCGAAATCCTTAATCAAGCATCAGACTGTTTATCTTGGGGAGGTCTGACTCTGCAAGTAGGATGAGGTGCAGACTACAAGTACAATCGTCACAATTATGGCAGGTAATATATTATGGCTGTCTTGCCAGCTTGAAAAGCAAGTGAGATTTCTCACGGTGTTTACCTTCGCGAGGGATAAGACCGTGTTTTGCTTGCTCAGGTGTTTTGCGTCTTTTAACTCTCTTTGTCTTGCTGTGCTTGGGAATTAGTTTTTAAAGGATTTGTGTATTCTTCTAACCCAAGCCGGAGGGTATTTGTGTGCGTGTTCAGAGTAAAACTGGCATGTTTGCTCTCAGAGATATTACTTGGCTCTGTTGTTTGTTCTGGTGCTGTTGCAGTGGGAGAGAGAAACAGACACAAAGGCAACAGGAGGAGTATTTCTGTTTGAGGGGTACAGAGCGAAGAAGCGTGCTGTTTATTTAAGCAGCCTTTGCCGTGTTTATTAACCAGCCTGCTGATTTGTAGAAAACTCCTCTCTTACCAGAAGGGAAGAGGATTTAAAGAAGCCATTTCCAATTCTGTTAAGTGGCCCCAAGGAGAGAGGAAGGTAGGATATAGCATGTGGCAGCATTAGGAAGGTTGTATGGTGACAAAGTCTGGCCTTGCTTCTTGCAAAAAGTTCTGTGACTAGGAGGTAGAGGTCTGGCCCAATGTCATGGCTGGAGTAGGACCAATACAATGTAGGTGGTCTACCTAGGTTAGAGTATAATTCTTTACATGAGTGGTCTCTCACAACCCCTCTTTCTATGCTGGAACTCCGTCCCATCTACTTGAGACCCCCGTCCCATTTACAATCTAGGGCAGGGTGGTCACGACATCAGGACACCTGCTCCCATTGCCCAGCTAGAGAACCCCTGCTGTGCATCTTTTAAGGCATTGGCTAGGGTGAATTGTAAGAACGGTCGTTGACTTGGCGAGTATGGCAAGGAGCAACTAAGAAAACACCTCTATGGAACTAGAACTGATTCTTAGTGGGATGTTAATGCCAAAAATGCAGCTGGTAAGTCCTTGGGGAGCGTCCCGGGGTTTTGCACTGAGTCAGGAAGGGCTTTGGAGGATGGCACTGGAATCTTCTCCTGGAGAGAGAGAAGGAATTGTTCCATAATAATTACCTCTAGATGTCATAAAGTATTAACTCCGACGGGCCTGCACAAGTGCTGGTAGTTTTATCTGTTAATTCACTGGGAATAATTTAGCAGCCGGCAGCTGTATCTGTCAAGTGACTAGGTGAAGCCCTTTGAAGCCCATCCCGATGATCCGCTCAGCGCCCAATTTGATTTCATTGTGTCTGGGTGCGTGCTCTATCTGCCATGGAACCGCTGGGCTGCTGCCGGCGATCTGTTGATGTTCATTTGATTCCAGCTTCAGATGTAACAGCCCACTGCCATCATTCCCACATTACAAAAGGATGCTGGACATGTGGACACCAAGGCTTACAATCAAAATAAATCGAAAGACACAGGGTTGGAAGGGAGGGGGGAGGTTTAACAGGCAGAGTGAACAATGTCATGGCAGCAAACAGCATGTTCGTTCCATGATTTTATTTTTCTTTTTTGTTGTGGGGCTGGGTTTAGTAAGGTGGGGCTCCGCTGTAGGGAAGGGGTTGAAGGGGACAGGGCAGAGGAGGAGCAGGTAGGACTGGAGGGTCTGGAGTGAAGCTAAGATGAAGAGGGTGTGCAGGAGGGGCAGAGGAAGGGCTGGCACAAACCGCCAAGCAAGGCAGGGGGGAGAGAATCAAAGGACGTCCCATAATTTGGACTGGAATGGCCACTGGTCCCTGGCTTGCCTGCCCTTGTTCCTACCACATGGAGGCTCTGGCTGGATGTTCTCTTTAGTTGTACCTGAAGCCCACATGGTTGGGGAGAAGGAAGGTGCACTGCCTGGGTCTTAGTGCCCCCAGAGTGTGTGTGTATTCGGGGGGGGGGGGGCTCTTCCCCACACAGTTCTGGAGCAGAGGGGAGGGGTGAACCCATTTTGAAAAAGTCTCTGCTTTGGCTGCTTCTGGTCCTACAGGATCCCCCAATCTATCCTGTGCCCTTGGCATAGGAAATGTATCCAAGGAGCATTCCCCCTCAATTCCTTGTCTCTTTGCTGTTTCCTTTGTTGTTGCTGAGGATCTCTGCTTCAAAGCACAGAGAGCTGAACGGAAGACAAAGGGAGCAAAAGATTTTGCACGTCGAAGTCCGAATCAGAAAGTAATAGTGACCTTCAACCCTTGGTGTGCTGTCCCTTTAAGGGCAGGCCAGGGCCAGTACATTGCTGCTCCAAATGCTGGCCCTTTAAGGGTAAGCACTCTGGGACTTGTAGTTCCCCAGAAGGATCACGTGATGGTGCAGGACTATATAAGGCGAGCTCTGTGCTCAGTCCAGGAAAGACTCAGGAAGAGCCTGGGAACTGCTACACAGTGACTCGGAAGGTGTCTAAGATGAGCCTTTGGAAAGAAGCCGGTGGGAGAGTTGGGGATAGAAAGCCTAGGCGCCTGGCATTGTGGAAAGTTGCCCCAAGAAACAGAGTTGCCTGGGGCTGCAGGTATAGGGTCCCATGGACAAAGCCTGGAGTAAAGGCAGGGATTGGACTCACCTATGCTGCCACCTAGAGATGATGAGGGGGAAAACTGCATCCAAGGAAGAGGACAAGGGCAACAAGGTGTGTCCCAATGAGAGGAAAGGATTGTTTTGCCCTAGAGAGGAGAGAAGATGGACAGGCCCTCAGTGAAGGGCTGAGACCAGCAAGAGGCTAGACGGGGAAGACTGTGTTTTTTCATTTGATGTGGACGTTTATGCGCCACGGAAAGGGAGGACTCATACTGGCTTGGTTGGAAGGCTAAACCCCAAATCATCAGTGCACCCCCATTGAGCCGAGGGATAAACAAAGCCCCATCTTCACACCAGACCCCATAAGATGATGATGGGCTGCACGTTGTGGCATGTTTCAATTTCTCCTGGCTGAGTAACTTGGATCTTCTAGAAAACACAAAGGACCAAGTTCCTCCCAGGTGTAACTGCACTCGTGAATTTTGGCCTGTAGTGGCCAACTTTCTCAAAGGAACTTCTTTCTCTCCACAAATGAGAAAAAAAAAAGTGTTACTCAGATATTTTTATCTATAGTAATTAGGCTTTAAAAATGTGATGACTAACTCTGCATCCCTTGCCGGCTGCTAAAGTTGGATAACTGCAGATCGAGATAATGTGTTTTTAATTTCCTATCTTTATCAGGCTGCTAGTATGCAAATATGTAGAAGACTGTTTAATAGCACAGACTCACTCAGCATTAAAGAAGAATTGAAGAGGAGATTAGATAGAAAAGTACAATGAGATAGCATCTGTCTAGCTGGTGTGTTGTTTGAATGCTCAAGGCAAGTGTTTGGTGGGTAAAGAATGGTTTTATGGTGAAGGCCCTGAACTGGGACTCAGCAGGCCAGGGTTCAATTCCTAGCTCTGCTACAGATTTCTTGTGTGACTGTGGGCAAATCACTTAATCTCCCCGTCTCAATTCTGCAGCAGTTATATCAGAAAACATAGAACATAGAATCTCAGGGTTGGAAGGACCTCAGGAGGTCATCTAGTCCAACCCTCTGCTCAAACCAGGATCAATCCCCAATTTTTGCCCCAGATCCCTAAATGGCCCCCTCAAGGATTGAACTCTCAACCCTGGGTTTAGCAGGCCAATGCTCAAAACACTCAGCTATCCCTTCCCCCCCCATGCTTCCTTTGTGTGTCTTGTCCATTGATATGGTAAACTTTTCCAGGGCCCAGATGGTCTCTTACTATGTATATGTTGAGGTCTACAAGAGTGGAGCAGATGTCTCGCTTGGGACTGAAGAAGATAATGTGCTCCATAGGAACAGACCAGGAACAAATTATGACTAACAATTATGAGTAACAGTTTATTCCCTGCTCCCCCTTTGCCCCAGGGGGGAAATAAGCTGTATTGGACCTTTGCTTGGTGCAGTTTACTTCTCTCAGCATGCAGGATTCCCCCTCTGCCTACCATCTTCCTGCCCAGGAGGAGAAGAAGGTGGAGTGGTGGTCTGGGAGCAGTTGCTTCCGTGATGTGAGTAGCCTACTTAAGGGAGCGAGGGGTCACATTACACTTGAGTGGGTCTCCTTTGAAACAAGAGAGAAACGCAGCTTTAACTTAGCAGTCTTCCAACTCCCTGCCACCTCTTTGATTTCCCATATTGTCCAAAAAGTCAATATCCCCTGTGGATAACACTCCCAGCCCCGCTACTGTGCAGATATCACTGGATGGCTTGTTAGTCTTCAACTACTTAATTCCTTATATTTCTCTTTCATTTTATCCTGGTGTAGCGCCGTTTCCCGCACCTTTGGAAATGTTATTCAGGATGCTGAGGTCTTTGTGGAAATGTATGCAGTTCGCTAAAACAGCCTCTTTTGTGGGTAATTTTTTTTTAAGTTAATCACTTCTTAGCGTGCAGCTCCTGGGTCTAAGAGCAACAAGGGACTCTACTTCAGCATGCTGCCTGATTAAATTTTAAAATAGCCTATTTCCACTTACCTACATTACACTCTGTGCGGTAAATGGGAAGAGTGTATATTTGGTCTTCCTGGTGTATATTTTGCCTTCCTGGTGTATATACTCAAATAGAGCAGCATCTTTCATCATATTTCCTAGAGTCCTGACAAGTACTAATAGGAATACTGGTTTGGGCTATTATTAGAACCTGGAGAAAGAAAGGCCCTTTATTTTTATCTATGCCTTAAATACATAATAAAGTCCATGCTGTCCATTTAATTAATGCTCAGCGAGAAGCAGAGAAAGCCGGCTAGCAGTGGAGAATATGACATTTGACTCCAACAAATTGAAAAGTAATGATAAAAGGTGATTAATGATATAAAAATGCAATTACTGGTTGACATTAAGACTCCTAAGGAGGGGTTGGGGCTTTCCCTGCTGCGGGGAAATGTGTATGGTATATAAATGCGGCTTGACATTGCTGCCATTGGTTGAACTGTAAATGTTTTATGTGTCTCACCTCAGAAAAGCTCACCGGCAAACCAGTCACAGGAGCACACTCAGTTGCTCTTCTGCTACATGTTCATTGTCATCAGAATACACACCGAACCCCCAGAGCCCTTGACATTAAAAGCTGGTGATGGGTGACCTTGTTTTGACTAATTTTGTTTCCGCTTGAACATTATGGGTTTGAAAGTTCAAACTCCAATGTAATGGGTTCATGGACTGAAAAAATGGAGCATACTGAGAGCAGGCGGGGGGGGAAATCCGATGGAAAAAATCTGAGTGCAAGCTGAAAGTGACAGTGAGTAGGACTAAAACGAGAGTAGGGGTTGAGAGAAGGGGAGAGAAATGAAAAATTGTGTCAGCTTGGCTTTTGGGCATGTGATCTGTTCTAATGTGGTACATAGCTAAGGTTTCCCTTCTGGCTTGAAAAACATGGTTTTGTTCTTAAAAATTGCCGGAGAGAATATGGCTCTACCTTGCGGAGGGGAATTAATGAACTTGGACTATCCTTCAGACTTCAAGACCTCACTCAAGTCATTTTGATTTTTGCAAGATCTCAACTCCACAAGGTTCTCTCTGCCCTGCTAACCTGCTGTGCACCCAGCAAAAATGGCAACAGGACAGAGATACTGCGTCGCAGTGCTTGGTAAATGGGTAGCGTTCAACCTCCAGGGTCTTGGAAAATACAACCAGTCGCACACCGAATTACACTGGGTCAGGAGCTGTGCAAGATTCAGCTGATTGCAAATAAACAGTCCTATCCTGCAAGGTGCTCTGTGCACCCTGCTCAGCACCTTGCAGGATCAGGCAAGAAAGTTTTAATATTTTGTTCCACGGGTGGAGTTAAGATTACATAAAGCAAGGCTGCATTGCTTCCAGCGACTCTTCCAGCATATAATGCCCCTTTCATCCCTGTTTAAAAGTATTAATACCTGCTTAATTCATGGGATCACATTTGGATGGCTGACAGCATATAATAGAGGTCAAGAAGAATTGTATAGCTTGGTCTTCACTTCAGTGGCCAGGAGCTGGCTGGTCTAGATGAAACATACTTATAAAAAGATTATAATGGTAATTTGTAAGCTTTCACTTGAAGCATCACAGTTGAATCTGTTGTACGGGTGAAGCCAGTGGCTGCTATCCAAACCTTTGATAAATCACTTCATTGCTAACCTAATGAGTTCTTCAGAAGATTTCTGCAGTGGGCCATTCAACGGGCTATTTTCCGTTCCAGTGGTCAGGATGGAAAAGGTGGTCTCACGCACAATAATTGGACAGCAAGCTTGAGATTTAAGCATAATTTGAGACTTGAGTCTAGCTGTCGAACACCAGATGTTCTACCTTTTATAAAAGGCTTGCCAGGACATGGCTTTATTTATCTTCACCTCATTCTCTGCGGAGGTCACTCCAGCACCACCTGATTTTGAAATAAGTAATCAGATTAATTCATTGCCTTTCTGGGTGAAACTTGTCAGGTTTTCAATTAATCACAAACTTGGCCATCTTCTGTGAAATCTTTCACCGGCTTTGCTAGAATCTCTAGAATTATTTCACTGCGCCTATTTGTTTCTTTTCAAGGGGAAAAATGACACAAAAATTGAACCATTGGCGAGTTTCTTAACAATAAGGTGGATTGCTAGCAGGCTGTAGTCTACATATAGGAAAAAATATGTCTGGCTTTTTTTAAAAATCTTCTCAGGGTGAAATTCAGCCCTGTACAGAAGTCCACCACCCTACCCCTCAAAATGGGATTTAACTAGATCATAAGTAGTGCATATGTAACCTACTGATCAGTGTGCATCACAGGATTTCCCTCTGTGCCGGATCCACAGAGGATAAAAGCCCCACTGAGAGAGCCTTGGTTTTTCAGCGGTTGTGGTTCCCATCCATTTATTTTTCTCAGCTATCCAGCAATGAGACTCTAGCCATAGGATTCATCACTTTTTAAAAACACATTGTATCAAGATGGTGTTTTAGGGAAGATATGCAAAACAATCACAACATATTGCCACAACATGGCATGAGGGTCAGTCATTGTCCAAAACAAGGCCAACACTAATAAAACAGAATTGTTTCAATGTAGGAAATCAAGTAGAACCAAAAAATAGAAATAATACCTAGCTCTTCTACAGCGCTTTAAATCCATAGATTTCAAAGCACTTTGCAAAGGTGGTATCACTAACTCCATTTTACAGAAGGGAAGGCTGAGGCAGCACACACCTCGTGATGCTGAACTGCCATTATTCTCATAAATACATCCTCTCCAGCTGTCTTATATATTGGAGGATTGGGCCAAAAGAAACCTGATGAGGTTCAACAAGGACAAGTGCAGAGTCCTGCACTTAGGACGGAAGAATCCCCTGCACTGCTACAGACTAGGGACCGAATGGATAGGCAGCAGTTCTGCAGAAAAGGACCTAGGGGTTACAGTGGACAAGAAGCTGGATATGAGTCAACAGTGTGCCCTTGTTGCCAAGAAGGCTAGCAGCATTTTGGGCTGTATAAATAGGGGCATTGCCAGCAGATCGAGGGACGTGATCATTCCCCTCTATTCGACATTGGTGAGCCCTCATCTGGAGTATTGTGTCTAGTTTTGGGCCCCACACTACAAGAAGGATGTGGAAAAATTGGAATTCAGCGGAGGGCAACAAAAATGATTAGGGGGCTGGAACACATGACTTATAAGGAGAGGCTGAGGGAACTGGGATTGTTTAGTCTGCAGAAGAGAAGAATGAGGGGGGATTTGATAGCTGCTTTCAACTACTTGAAAGGGGGTTCCAAAGAAGATGGATCTAGACTGTTCTCAGTGGTACCAGATGACAGAAGAAGGAGTAATGGTCTCAAGTTGCAGTGGGGGAGGTCTAGGTTGGATATTAGGAAAAACTTTTTCACTAGGAGGGTGGTGAAGCACTGGAATGGGTTCCCATAGGGAGGTGGTGGAATCTCCTTCCTTAGAGGTTTTTAAGGTCAGGCTTGACAAAGCCCTGGCTGGGATGATTTAGTTGGGGATTGGTCCTGCTTTGAGCAGGAGGTTGGATTAGATGACTTCCTGAGGTCCCTTCCAACCCTGATATTCTATGATTGGAGGCTATTTTATTTCATTGAGCTGTTGAGGGCTTCTTTAGATAGTTGCGGATTTATTGACTATATTTCTATAGCTAGGGACCTTTCCTAATGTCATGCACTGCTAACCCAGACTGGGCACACTGTGATGTTTCGCTTAGGGACAGAGTTGTGAATACAGTTGCTGTTGGCAGTTGCTGGCTAGGTGGGTGGATGTTTTCTCTGTGTGCTGCACCAGCTCGGTGCAGATAGCTAATGCAGCAGACTTTGATTGACCTGCCTAAGACCACCACAGATTCAGTTCCGTGTCAAAGGCACCCAGCCAGGTTTATTGCCAACAAACCATGGTCCTAGCTTCCCGGATCGATGTCTACAGTTACACTAGCACATGTATGCCCGTGACAATGGACCATCTCAGGGAATAGCGGGACTTTCCACTCCCCCCTAGATTGGACAAAGACACCTGTATGTGACCCCTCTTTTATACACTGCTACAAACAAGTTATGTATTGTCCCTCTGACATGGTTAGTTACCACCCTTTACCTGGCACCTGTAGGTTTGATCAAAACATCTCTATCCATCATCCTGACCATCTCTTTAGGAGGGGTGAGGGCACCTTTATCATCTTCGGGGTGTGTGTTTACACCATAAGCTTGCATTGGGGTCTCCTGGTACTACCCTTTTGGAATGTGTTTATGTGAATACTTAGTGCCTAGGAGTGCTTGTGTTTTTGTAATGCCAGCTCTGTTCTTGCCAAGTTCACGTATGGGACAGTGAACCTGCAAGTAGGCAGGTTTTGTAATAGGGCCTAATTTTTTGCTCATAACTAGGGTTGCCGGCTTTCTACTCGCACAAAACCGAACACCATTGCCCTGCCCCTTGCCCGGCCCTCCTCCAAGGTAAGGCTCTGCCCCTGCCCGCCCCTTCTCTGAGCCCCTCCGCCACTCACTCCATCCCCCCTCCCTCTGTCACTTGCTCTCCTCACCCTCACTCATGCACTCATTTTCACTGGGCTGGCTTAGGGGGTTGGGGTGCGGGAGGGGGGTGAGGGCTCTGGTTGGGGAAAGGTTCTGGGGTGGGGCCAGAAATGAGGGGTTCAGGGTGCGGGAGGGGGCTCCCGGGCAAAGCAGTGGGTTGGGATGCAAGAGGGGGTGAGGGCTCCAGCTGGAGGTGCGGTCTCTGGGGTGCAGGAGGGGGCTCCAGGCTGGGACCGAGGCGTTTGGAGGGTGCCGGGGGATCAGGGCTGGGATAGGGGGCTGGGGTGCAGGGGAGGGGAGGGCTCCAGTTGGGGGGTGGGTGGGTTCTGGGGTGGGGCCATAAATGAGGGGTTCAGGGTGGGACAGGGGGTTGGGGTTCGGAGGGGGTGAAGGCTCCGGCTGGGGGTGCGGGCGCTGGTGTTCATTGGGGAATAATATATAAAGCCAGGGCCTAGGAAACCTTTTGTCTAAGGGCTTCATATCAACCCTGGGAACACTGTGCTGCCCAAATTTTCAAATCCTACCATTGTATCTGACTCCCTGGCAGACTATGCGATGTATCCGGAATCATCCATCCTATTATTGATTTGCCTGGGGTGAGTAGATAGAGCACTGCTCTGAAATGCCTGTGAGTAGACCCAACAGACTTTTCACAGGTCTTTCAAACCATTGATTTAAACCAACTACACGGTTACGTATTAGAATCTTCACACCACAACCTACGCTCCATGACACGTTTTAGACAGTTGCCCTTTAAGATGACTGACTGGCCACTGTATGTGAAGAAGCAAACGTTTATTGCCCATAATTCTCTGGAATGGCCAAATTTTGTCCTTGGATGCGTGCTTGCAGCGCTAGTTGGGGTCTGTGGCAGCCACACAGTCACCTCCATTTGGTCGTAGATCAGAATTGCTGGTGCCAGCAATTGTCTGACTGCCGTACTCCCTCCAGTGGCAGTTTCATTACCTTCCTTGCTTTTTTGCTCATGCCAAACTCTCCTTCAAAGTGGATGGGAGTTTTGCAAAAAGTGACCAAGATTCGACCTGCTAATAAGAGGGGTTTTTCCCTTCAGTTGGTGACATTCCCTCCCGAAGTGTTTCGTTTTGCCGTGAAAAGTTGGGCTCTCTATTTCTTTGTGTGAACCTTACAGTTTTGTTCTTTGCTCAAATAAAGAGTCGTCGTCACTAAAGTGTTTCTTGGTGCAGAATCATTTGTTTTAAGGAATCTGTATCCATTGACTGCAGTGGTTACTGCTATGTTAGCTCTGTACCGGTCTTTTTTTCTTTGTTTACAAGCATACAGAGAACTGATTAGGCAGGGCTTGAGTTATGATCATTGCTCCTGACTGGCTAAGAATTGAGCACCTGCTCTTATTTTTCTCACTTTGTCTCCCCCTGCTCCAAACCACTGGATTGTCTCATCTACCTTTCTCCTTTAGACTATAAGTTCTTCTGGGACTGGCAGGGACTGTGTCCTTCTGTATATACCAGTGATTCTCAACCTGTTTATCATCGTAGGCTGCATACGCGGCACTCTGTGTGTTATATGTGCCACATCCATACAACAGATAAAAACATAAGAAGTCCGTACTGGGTCAGACCAAAGGTCCATCTAGCCCCGTATCCTGTCTTCCAACAGTGGCCAATGCCAGGTGCCCCAGAGGGAATGAACAGAACGGGTAATCATCAAGTGATCCATCCCCTGTCGCTCATTCCCAGCTTCTGGCAAACGGAGGCTAGGGACACCATCTCTGCCCATCCTGGCTAATAGCCATTGATGGACCTATCCTCCATGAATGTATCTAGTTCTTTTTTTAACCCTGTTATAGTCTTGGCCTTCACAACATCCTCTGGCAAAGAGTTCCACAGGTTGGAACTACTTGTATGACCCTGAGGATGTCACATGGGCCACAGCTGTGTGCTGATTGGGCCACAAGTGGCCCGGCAGCCGTGGGTTGCGAACCACTGGTGTATACAGTGTCTAGCTCAGTGGGGCCACCACGACGTGGGCACTACCACAATATAAATACTGAATAACAACCAGGGTTCTGAGTCACATCCTCAGTGGCTGTAATTCATTGGAGTACTATTGACTGGTGGCCAACAAATCCTGTGTGTCAAAGGCAATTAATGCTGTGAAAATTATAAATTCACTGGTTGGAATTTAGAGTCACTCGGGATTTAAAATATTCCCGTCTCTCCTTTCAGTAAGTGTACACAGATTCTTTTTACTTCACATCCCGTAATAGGCATCCAATTGGTTATAAATGTTTTATAATAGCTGCCACTTTAGAAAGTGTCTTCCACAAACCAGTCACAGCAACACATTCATTTTTGCCTTCCCTACATTTTCATTGTTATGCAAACAATGTGTTTGAAATATGTGTCTAAACAAAGGTTTATTGATGCTGCAGGCAGTACTGGTGGCTGTTGGGATTTTTTTTTTTATCAGCAGAAGCAAAGTGTAAAGCTAAATTGGTAGATTTCACACCACTCTCTCTTGCAGGTGCAAAATAAAGGGGGATTTAATTCATCTACTTCTTCTGTGTGGGTCTTTTCTGGGTTTGGCTTGTTGTTTGGCTTGGTCTTCTGAGTTTTAACTCTCTGGTAGCTGTAGCAACGGAAGCCAACACTGTAGACTTGTCTTGGCTGACGGATAGGAGCATTGTAAGGTTTAATCTGATAGGAGAGGAAGGGTGGTTCATATTCATGACAGTGGCAGTTAGGCATCTAACTTGGTCCCTTTTTGAAAATCCCCAACGCCCGTGTGTTTAGAAAAATGTATTGTGGGTTCTATCTCCCATATCAACATGCTCGTGGAAAGCATCACTCAGCTGTCAGCTCATTGCAATCTTTGCGATTTATTAGCATCAAAATCTCCATACGTTTTGTGTGTTTTTGTTTTGTTTAAAATGGCTTTATTAGGTACCAGGTAGAAAGGATCATCAGAACCCACTCCAAGCGTTCACAAAATTCAATACAGAATTTCCCCAGGAGTGAATGTCAGGTTAACAAATGGTTAGCTACTGGAAAAAGATCCATGTTGCATTCCAGTCACAAAAGACATTAGCCATCAAACTCCTGATTTCACGGTCACCTAACCTGTATGGACTAGATCTTCATCAAATGTGAACTGGTACAACACCAGGGACTTGGATAGAGCTATGCACATTAACACCATTTGAAGACCTGGCCCTATTTGTATTAAGTGATCCCTCTTCTATGCAGTATTCAGTCCCCCTAAATGGGAACTGCAGGTGGTTACAACCTTTCTACGTTCTCCTACCCACAAACATAGGATGCTGGATACCTTCTGGTTGGTAATGTGCTTGTAGTTCGATCCATACTTTCTTCCTGCTGACTCCATTTTTCTAAACAGCAGGATATTTAAATGCATTGTTTTGGGGGCTGACAGCCATTACAGTATTCCTTTAACAGTGCAACATGTCCAAGTCCAGACAATGGGTCAGAGCATCCTAAATTCCATAGTTAGGTATTGTGGAAATCATATTTCTGCGCCTGCCTATAAGTGACCATGCCAATATTGCTGCCAAAACCTCTTTGCATTCTAACTTCCCAAGGGATATATTTTTCTTCTGCAGTATTGTGTATTGTTGCAACATTTCTCAATCAAAACCCATCCTTTTATTCAGCCCTGTGTAGAGCATGGAATTTCATAGGAAAATTCAAATGAAAGACGGCGTTATGGTTAAATCTCTTGAATTGTAGTCCAGTGAATTCCCACCTCTGCCACAGACTTCTGGGTGACCTTGGGCATGACATGTAATCTCTCCTTATCATTGTTCCCCAGAGATAAAATTGGAATAATAATACTTCCTTTCTTCCACCCTCTGTCTTGTCTGTCTAGATTGGAAGCTCTTTGGGACGGGGTTGTCTCTTGCCTGCACTAGCACAATGGGGCCTTAATCTTAGTTGAGGCCTATAGATCCTCCTTTAGTACAAATGGTTTTAAAAAAAAAACCAAAACAGTAATAGTCATAGCTAGTTGAAAAACGGAGAGAAAAAAGTTTGAAACAATTTTGCTGTCTTTTGTTGTGAAATTTTCATGGAAATTTCCCCCTCCCAACATTTTTTTTCAACATTTTTTCAAGTGCTTTTTTCCTCTAGAATTGATATTTTTGTTGCAATTCAGAAATCTTTGTCCAGTTCTACTAATAAATCACCACTTTCGAATTCACTGAATTGCTTTTTGTCTTTTTTTTGGGGGGGGGTAATCTTTTGGCGTACCATTGAGAGGTGAAAAGCAAAGTCTGTCAGTGACTGGTTGCGATAATTAGGGAGCTGGAAGGGAGTGTTCATGCAGTTTTTTAGGTAGTTCAGATGAAGATCAGTTATTTCCTCCTATACCCCTCCATTTGTCTGACAAAGTTGCTGTGGTAACATAGAAGCTTAAGCTCTCCCCAGGGAGTGACTTTAGTTGATCTATTAAACAGATGCGCACAACTCAGTTTCTAAAAGCAACTGTTTAGTAGGAAGAAATTCTTTATTATGACAGGAGCTACAGTACTTGGTATAAATACTCTGAAGCCGAGCACTTGGCCAATAAAATCCTTTAAACGAATTTTTAAGCACTTGTGACTGGGTGCCTGGGATGGACCACACTGAGAATGCCACACTCAGACTGCAAGAAACAGGGCAGATAATCCCCCAAAACTGTGGTAAATTGTATAATTAGATTCACCAAACCAGTAGCAAAAGAGCTTCTGTAATACCAAACTGGGTTGACAAGAAGTCAAACACAGTCCCCTTTTGCCATTCCAGCCCTAAGTTCCCATCCAGAAAAATTACTTTAATATAGTGAGAGGTTTCTGAAAACCCAATTCATCGTATATGATGTTCCACCAATCCCAAGGGATCAGACACTTACCCCCAGGTCAAGGTCTTTCTCAGATCTTACCCAAATATCATGCTGTCAGCCAATCCTTAGTAAATTAATTAAAGATTTATTAATAAAAGGAAAGAATAGAGTTATAAATGGTGAAAAGACATATGCATGCAAATGATTGCAAAATCCTTAGGTCAGGTTTGTAGCAGTAATGGAATAGATTGCTGGCTTGCAAAAGTCTCTCTGGTAACTTCCAAAAGATTGGTTCAAGATGCTCCTTTTAGTTGTAAATCCACTGTTCAAAGACTTGGAGCAGGAATAAGGTGAAATGGAGATGTCTCAGGTGTCTTTTATATCCTCTGCAATGTGCATGGAAAGTTACTGTCCCAAACAAAGCCCACAGCCCCTGTGTATGGAAAGCTACTGATAAAGATGGTGTCCAACGTCACATGTCCGTCTCACATGCCCTTATGTGTTTTGCTGAATCACAGGGATGGCCATTCGTTCCTTGTTGTCTGAGGCATTCTCAGGAAGAGCTAACTGGAGAGTTGATTCTTCTTAATAGCAAATCAAGCTTGAATTGTCCATTCTCAATGGGCTGGCGAGACTGGATGTAAACTACCTTGTGGGTGTCACCCCAAGAACAAACACATTTGAGATACAGATGTCTTGCCAATATTCATAACTTCAGATTCAGCAATGATGCATGGATTTAACTAGGATACTCATACTCGGTAGATTGTAACTTTTCCATCGACTCCTCACATAAGATTTGGTGCAACGATATAATAATGGCATCAGTAATATTATAAATGGTCACCCCTCTTTTATACAGTGTCACAGCATTGTTGAAATCAATGAGAGTGTTGCCATCATCTTCTATGGGACTGCTTCAGAGTTTGGTGTCTTTCCTGGCAACCAGTGAGTGATGGCTTGAGTTCCATTCCATTTCCTGTGGACTGCAGGAAGACGTTTCACAATGGACAGTTAGCAGGTATTAAATCTCTTTAGAGATCTTCAGCAGATGTAAATCAGCATAGCTCTATTGACTCCATTGATGCTATGTGCCCGCTGAGGATCTGACCCATTTGACATTTAGGTTCCTATCCTGGGCTAACTTGGTTTCCCAATTCAGAGCTCTCCTGGTTTATTGGCTTTCTTGGAGATAGAAGTAGGGACAGAAACTAATCCTAAATCTGTGTTCCTCAACTAATCTTCTGCTTTTTCCTATCTTTATAGAATAGAGCTGTACAATTTCCCCACTAAGTCGGCTCCTCTTTGCATGCCAAATATTTTGAATCAGATATCTACATAGGAGATGTTTATGTTAAAAACCTGAATGAGTCTTTCCTGTAAATTTCTTGTCCGTTTCCCTCGGCTCCGTAAATACTCATCTTCATATGTTTGTTTACACATAAGATGAAGAAGTGTATTTTCTAACAGGTCATCCTTTATGAAAGCTACAATAAAAACGAGGCATATAAGCTATCCGAGACATAGCCACAGGCAAAAAGCAAAGTGGGCTTAGTGACCTTGATGTGCATGCCGCAGTTGTTATGGCAACAGGAGCCTGAAATCACTGTTGCTAAGGCACAGAGAAAGAAAGAAAGAAAGAAAGCTCCATCACTTAATGATCATTGTTCTCCAATAACTTAATTTCAAGGCTGGTGCAAGCAAAAATGCAAAATGTGTCAGCAAACAAATCTGCGTTCCCTCTGCCCCCACCACCTCCTATAATGTTGTTGAAGGGAAACTCTGAGGGTTTACAAAAACTGGGCAGAGCTCCATGATAATTCACAGCAAAATGTATTAAGAGCTAGAGAGCATGTTTAGGCACAGCTCTGAGCAAGGAGTAATGTATACTTTGCAGTGCCCCAGGAGTCAGGGTGACAAGGAGACACAGCTCTGAGGCAAAATTCCTCTTCTGCTTCCTCCTTGTGCCAGGGAGGTAATTTGCTTCTGGCCTAAACAAGCAACGAATTATATTACCAACCCATGGTGACTCAGCTGCATTGGCAAATAAGTAGAGGAACTGAGTCATTTCCCCCTACTCCTACCCACTCAGGTACTCCATAAGGGAGTGAAGAGGTGCTACAATACCCTCCTGTTCCTATATGGTCTGGGTGACCCAGGAAGAAGTAGAAAGATGGTTGTTTATTATTCTATACACTATACACATTCTATATATTATACACTACAAGAAGGATGTGGAAAAATTGGAAAGAGTCCAGCGGAGGGCAACAAAAATGATTAGGGGGCTGGAGCACATGACTTATGAGGAGAGGCTGGGGGAACTGGGATTGTTTAGTCTGCAGAAGAGAAGAATGAGGGGGGATTTGATAGCTGCTATCAACTACCTGAAAGGGGGCTCCAAAGAGGATGGATCTAGACTGTTCTCACTGGTGGCAAATAACAGAACAAGGAGTAATGGTTTCAAGTTGCAGTGGGGGAGGTCTAGGTTGGATATTAGGAAACACTATTTCACTAGGAGGGTGGTGAAGCACTGGAATGGGTTACATAGGGAGGTGGTGGAATCTCCTTTCTTAGAGGTTTTTGAGGCCCAGCTTGACAAAGCCCTGGCTGGGATGATTTAGTTGGTGTTGGTCCTGCTTTGAGCAGGGGGTTGGACTAGATGACTTCCTGAGGTCCCTTCCAACCCTGATATTCTATGATTCCTGTGCACAGGCATACAGTTCAAATCACAACCTAGCCCTAAGTGGACATAACCTTTCTTCCAGTTCATGAATGTCTGTGATGTTCAGATTGAGATTTTTCTCAGCTTTATTCATTATTTGCAATTATTCACATTCTGTGAATGATCTGCAGCCTGTTTGAGTATTTCAGATGTGTTGGTTTGTTCATGCACTGTGTGCTGGGCAATAACATAAGAGGACTCCATCCTTGTAAAATGAAACTGGCTCTTTATTAAGAGAACTATTTATATAGATGCTGCATTTTACATTCAGCATTCTAAACGTGCACACAGACTGACTTCTTGATGCCTCCTTCAAACACTTCCCTCCTGCAACCTGTGAGCCTCCCTCCAAGTTCCATGCAGGTTGCTACATTTGTTAGTTCCTGGGGTATATTTCTCTTCCTTGGCTGAGTGAGGATAATTCTTAGAATCCAGGTTTCCAGGGTGAATACTCCCATTCTTGAGTTCTGATTTAGCTTTCTGTGGATTTTTTTTTCTGTTTTTGCTTAAAATCAGATTCAGATTTGTAATGTTAGCCTAAAATTTCTAATCTCAAGAATATTCACAGAGAGCAAATGCACAAAGGGTGTTAATGCAGCTGAAGACAATTCCATTGTTTAAGTGACTATTTGCATCTCAGTCTCCGGGTTATTCACCCAACCACAATGTTCAGGTTTCCATCTTCGGGACATGTTCATAAATCTGTGTCTGAAGTGCAACGCAACATAAAAGGAAAGCCTGGCTTCCCAAACCAAATAACCTGTTACGCTGAGACATTGCAGTCTCATTGTTGCTAACATAGTCTTCTGTTCTGTCACTGTAGAGTAACACTGGAATTTTGCAGAAGGCTAATCAGAGATCCCCTTAAATTCTAATGTAATTTCCAAAAAGGCCAGTTGTCAACATACACTGAATTCACTGCTCAAACCTTGAAAGAGCAGCAACACTGGCAGACAAAAGCAGTCTTCCTGAATTTTCAGAAGGCTCATCAAACTGAACTGCATTCTGTACAGAGGTGAGAGGTTTTCCAGTGGTTAAAAACATGTATCTCCACTTGAAAAGCAATTATGTTTGGAGGGGCCGCAATAGGCGCAGCTAAAACTTTTAATGTCCAGACAGACTGTTGGCTACAGATGATTAGGGCAGCTGGGTGGTGGTGGTGGTGATAAGATTCTGGTCTAGGACTGGTGCAAATCAGGATGCCCTTCAATGACGTCAAAGGAGTGATATCAAGATACAACTGGTTGGCTTCAATGGCTCCTAGTATTTCAATGTGGCACTAATGGTGGGTGTAGCTGGAGATGGGATAGGTCAGTGACGGTTGGTGCATGGCTGGACTGCAAACGTGGTTCTCTTCTCTATAGTTCTTTATATTGCATTCATCACCATAGTACTTGAGTGCCTTCCAGAAGCACATTAACCCATGTGGCGACAGAAAACAAACGTGGTTTGTTATCTCATCCTCCCCCCAGAGGGAGAAACATGTGCATCCAGTGTCTTGTTTTGGTAGAGTATTTTTTAAAAAACTGTAAATATACCTGTTGCTATGTATGAAGGTATGATCACAGAAATGTTCCTTGCATGCTACGCGGAAGGTGGTGAGGTCTGTGAAAGTCCTTAGTTGTTTGGGGAGTTCATTCTGCAGCCCCCGGAGAAAGTTTTGTTTCCTGCACAGACGGGCTTTAGTTTTATTGTTGCACACTCCGTTGTGCCAGAGAAGCAAAGTTGTTGATCACGGTCTTTGTCCCAGAGCTTTGGACAATGTTCTAGATATCCTGGACCCAGGCCCGGCAGGACTTTGAAGATGGTGCCTAATTTAGATTTTCTGGGTGCTTGGGTAAAGTCACTGGGGCTAGCTGTGCGTAGAATCTGCTTAATAGCAACCCACAGATTGACAACTTCCAGTTAATAGCAACATTTTGCCGGGAGCCAATCCCGCCCCATTCGCTTTCATGTCAGTGGCATTTGGATATTGGCCGTGGCGTGTTGCTCATTAACAACATTGTGTGGGAGAAAGGTCCCAGCTACAGAGGGGTTTGTGAGGCTGCAGCCATAGAAGGAAACACTGGGACCAACCTGCCTGTGGCTGGTGCTCTGCCCATCCGAGCGCTTCCTTCTGGGGCTGTAGCCCCACAACCCTGTCTGTGCCCAGGGACAGCACAGGAGGTAAGGGGCTGTGGGAAGGGCAGGAGCAGGGTGTGGGGCTGAAGCCCAGATGTTGGAGCTGCACGGCACCTCTTCCTGCGCTCTCTAGGCTGTGCCCGGTCATGGGGCTGCACCCAGGGACGGAAGTGCTGGACCAGGCTGAGCCCCTGACCCTGGGCAGCATAGGGAGAGGTATGGTGCAGACCCACAGGGCCCCAGCGCTCTCACTCCTTGTAAAAAGACCTGGCATTTGGGCTGCAGACCCCTCCCTGCTCCTGCCATCCCCACAGGCAGGTTTGCAGTGCTGCAGGCAGGAAAGGCACTTCCCAGTGTTTCCTCCCGACTGCAGCCTCACAAACCTGTCTTCTCCTTAGTAACAGCTGTCAGATAGTGGCAACTTTTTGCTGGCAACCGAGGGGTTGATAATAAGCGAAATCTCCTGTATATGTGAATAGCTAAGCGCAGTTCTTGGGGTTTGTAGGACCAGTGAAACCTGCTGTGCCCTGCAGATGCAGGCTAAAACACTCGAGTGCTGCTAGTCCTCCAGTGCCTTCCCACAGTTCCCACCGACTATCCGGAAGGACAGCCAAACTCTCCCACAATTCCCTGGGAAAATATCAGAGAATGGCTCAGTTTATCACTAAGAACTATGTGATGTGCCCCCAGAAGTCCTAGTGAGACACACAGGTGAGTGCAGCACCAATCAGGACACAGTAACTTGAGTGTGGTTTTCTAGTGTGGCTGCTCAAAGCCAGGGTAGGCCAACCTGGGTGCCAATCGCCCAAGGCAATGCTGAAGTGAAGACATACCCTTAATCTCCTTTGACAAGCTCGACCTAAAGGCCTGTTCCTGAGAGCTGCTGAGCCCCAGTGATCAATGGGAGTTGTGGGGGCTCAGTACCGCGCAGGAACAGTGCACCATATCCATAACTCTTGGGCTTTCTACAGGCTACCAATGTGGTCTTTGCTTTGGGGACGTTTGAATGCCAGTCTGGGTTGCCCAATCAGCCATGTTTCTGGTCCATTTTTTAAAAATAATTTTGTAATGCTATTAGTCTCTTGTCCTCAGCAGTCATTGTTCCTAACCATGGACTCTCTTGCATGGGCCGATCCTCAATATGAACGCATTGCTGCTGGCACAGTCCCTTGGTAGTTGGGATTCAAAATCCTTTTTGTGGCACCACTTCAATGAAAAATGGTGGCTTAAGGCATCCATCGGAATGAGTAAGCACAGCCAGAGGTTACCTGATTTCATTTGCATGTCTCACGAGGAAGGAATTCTCCACTGGAAATCCAAACCCGGTGGCACTTTGACCACAGCCTTATTGGTTGTGAATGGCAAGTTAACTTACCAAAGAGCTCCCTCACTTCCCAGATATTTGAACCACTTATGGTTGGTTTTATTGTTGTTGACATTTCAGTATTGAAATGAGTGTACAAGGAGCATCCTAGCTTGGCAGCTAGCAGAACTTCAATGGTATTGGTTTAGGGACAGATTCTGCCCTCATTACTTGGGCTGGGTAGTATCTTATCCCAACTAGTAGCACTATTGATTTCAATGGGACTATTCAGACTGAGTAAAGGAAGCAAAATCAGACCCTCAGGGCTTGTCTATCCAGCGAAGCAAAGCGCTCTGTAGAGGTGTGATTTGAGAATGCGCCAATGTGTTGCACTCTAACTGCCCTGTGTAGACCCTGTTGGTGGGTTCTGAAAGGTACCTAGTTCACTTTAACAGTCCTCCAGGGTCTACATGGGGCAGTTAGAGCCCAACATGTTAGAACGCGCTGCATATCACGCCCCCAGTAGAGTGCTTTGCCACACTGTGTAGACAAACCCTTAGGGGTATAACAAAAAAGATTAGTCTCTCCTATATCTTGAAGCTAACCAAGGACTCCAAAGAGGTAGGAAGCCATTTTGCTATGTTGAGGATACTTTATTGCTTGGTTCTCCTAGATGTAGTTGGCTATTGTATGTTAATACTGGAGATTTAAGTAAACCAACCTCACAGTAGCCAGTAAAAATACAAGAGCATGAAGTGAGGAGGGTCACTGGAGACAAGTACTTACAAAAGCACAGACTAACCAGTGAAATGTTAGAAATTGAGCACTGGCTCTAGCAGTTTGTAGGGGACTGCCGGCCTTCCATTCCAGTGTTGTTTGCACAGGTATTTACATTTGTGTCTTTGTTGTTAGGGTTTTTCTTGGGCTCGGCTCCAGTACTGTAATCGGTCTGGATACTGCAGCTGCCCCTGTGGAGTACAACGCAGGAGAAGGCCCTCTGAGGTGTTAGGGGTTTTTTAGTTTTGTTTTGCCTGTAAATGAACGGATAGGAGCGGTATCAGCAAGTGAGTTAGCAGTATCAGTAAGAGTGTATGGGTGTGGGAGGGTATGTCAAACTCTTGCATAAGCCTTTATCTTCACTACAAAAAAAGGGTGTTTTTATACCATGGGTTAACTAATGTGCGTTCCCTATCCTGCTGGAAAATCCCAGTGAAGATATAGCACCTGTAGTTTTACCACAAGGTAAACTAGACCAGCTCAAATCTGGCATGATTATGGAGCTCATCGAGTCTAGCTACCTTGGGGTTAAAAACTACAGGTGCCTTGTCTCCACTGGGATTTCACAGCAAGGTAACTAACACATGATCGTTATCTCATTGTAAAAATGTTGAATTGTTTGGCAGTGAAGACCAGGGCCGGCTTTAGGAAGTGCGGGGCCCGATTCGAATAGTTTCGACGGGGCCCCGACAGGGATGACTAAAAAAAAAAAAAAAAAACCACGTAAAAAAACCACGTGGGGCTTGTACTCACCAGGCCGCGCTCCTAGTCTTTGGCGGCGGGTCCTTCACTCACTCCGGGTCTTCGGCGGCACTGAAGGAACCGCCGCCAAAGTGCCCCCAAAGATCCGGAGCGAGTGAAGGACCTGCTGCCAAAGACCTGGAGCGCCGCTGGGTGAGTAAAAATTAAAAAGGTGCTTCTAGCCAGGGAAGGGATTCTCTGCCACTTGCCCCCCACTCTGGGCAGCCCTGCCACTGGGCGCGGGGCCCTCTTAAGCGCGGGGCCCGATTCGGGGGAATTGGTGGAATTGGCCTAAAGCCGGCCCTGGTGAAGACAAAGCCTGAGAGAGAGATTCCAGGCTACAATATTTACAAGTGCCTGGCAGATCTGTAACTTAACGTCTTTAAATCGTGATTTGAGGACTTTAGTAATTCAGTCAGAAGTTATGGGTTTATTACAGGAGTGCAAGGGGGTGAGGTTCTGTGGCCTGCCATGTGCAGGAGGTCAGACTAGATGATCATGATGGTCCCTTCTGGCCTTAAAGTTTATGAGGTCAGTAATACACTGCCATAAAAATATATTGTGAGTTGAATTATTGGTACCTTCCTCCCCGTCTCCCCCCACCCCCAGGAGTGTTTTCCTGAAGAAAGGTGAGAGTAGCCCCAGTTCCATTAGGGAATCTTCTGTGTGTGGGAAAGGGAGGTTACAGGGATCTTGAAAATCATCCAGGTGCTGCCTAAACCATCATCTTGCCTTTCTTCTCATATGGAGTCTTAAAAGGCAAAGCAGCTCTCACCAGTCAGTCTCTTGCTTCAAGGCTGGCTGTATTGTTGTAGAAGTCTGGAAGTTTAACAATTAAAGACATTTTTAAATGGCAAATTGAGTTGTCTACTTGAAAGGTCAGTCTAGTGTTTTATGGCTGGCTAGTGTATCTTTTAATTAGCTGCCCATCAAATATCTTTGATCTGAAGAACAAGGGCTTATGAGAGGCAGAGTTGCTGCTCTGTCTGGGTAATTCAGTGTAATCCAGATTGTCTTGTTCTGCAGGCTAGAATTAATGTGAACTGAGTCTGCAGACTGCTGTTGGGCTCCTGTCTCTGCTGAACTTGTTGATTTATATTCCAGCAGGATATCAAAGGAGATAATGGGATTTGTGAGGTTGATTTTACTTTGTTATCTGGTGGGGCATAACGTCATCCTCTGAGCTAGAGACAGTGGGAGTTGGTCATTACTCAGCACTATGGCAGATAGGGAAAAAGTAGGATTCAAAGCTATTCAGTCTGACCAGGCTCTGGATTGTCTCCTCTCTAGCAGTACCATCCTAGAGTTTCCCTAAGTCATTCCCTCGGGGCAGAGAACGATAGCAAATCTTGTATAGCCAACCCCAAGAGCTCAAAAATCATGAGCGAGGCCTTAAAAATGATAAAAAGCTTTACATTCATGAAATTTTTAAAATAAAAACGTTGGGATTCTTTTAAATCTGTCTTCTGGACCTTTAGCGGTATACTCGCAACTGTGAAGGCTAGACAGTTTTTATTAGTAAAAGCTGCGAGTCTTATGAATCACCCGACTCTGGAAGCTGGGATTCTGAATCAGGCAGAACTGGGACTTGAATGAGGGTCTCCTACATCCCAGGTGAGTGCCCTAACAATTGGGTTATTGGCTATTCTGTGGGGGGCTCTGTCTTTCTCTTCTCCCCACTCCTCTACATCCTGGACCTGAGAAAGTCTCATGGAAATCTATGTTTTGTCAAAACCTTCCTGACCAGCTGTGGGTGTAAAAGTCCAACCCATTGCGATACTGCTTATAACCATCACTGACACATCCTATGCATGTCTGCAACATGCTTATAACCTCTGTTAATCACTGATTAACCCTTTATATACTATTGGGAGGTGTACCCTTAATAGAAAGTGTGGTCCATTCCCTTTAAGGATCAACCCAGTGGCCACAATGTAGTTTAACAAACAGCTGTATGCATCCAGAAATAACCAAAGTTCCTGCAGAGGGGTGGGGTGTGTGTGTGTGTGTGTGGTTTTTAAAAAAGTAGCTTCCAGAATTTCCTCAACCTCTTGCATCATACAAAGGGAGCAGCATGGAGCTGAAGCTAAAGATCTGCTTGTCCTTCTATCTTCCTTCATTCTATGCTGCAATCGATAGGGGATCATGATGTCGGTCATTTACAATGAGAGCTGGTTGAAAAAACACCAATAAACATCTGTTACTGTTTTGGGGTAACTGCACCTCTGATCCCTCCATGGTCTACTGAAGGAATGCCCCCTGTAGGGAGGTCCCACCTCCAGCCATCACCTTTCTATGGGCAGACTCCCATGATTCTCTCCCTCCAGATGGGGGATTTAGGGTCACAGCCCCTCCCCCCCCCCTCGCAATTCACTATTGATTATTTCAGTAGATCTGACTTTAACTCATCACTTTCAGTTTTGCTCTTCTCCTCCAGGAACAAGTACAGTGGTTCATCAGTGACCAGACAGCCTTCATAAAACAAATACATTTAGTTAAAGACAGAAGCACTATAGAGAAAATATATAAAACAATAAAAGGTCTAAATACAAATTAAGCTTTTCGGAGGTCACCCATCTTCCACAGGGGGGATTAGTAACTGTTACAATCCTTTCAGAAGAGCTTGCCCTCTTGGTTAAAGGTTCATGTCAGTTTTTAGATTGAGAACCCGCCTTAGTCAGCCGAATCACAGCCTTTATATCAAAAGTCTTTCTTTGTCCTCTGGGCTTCTATAAGTCAGTCTGACTCAGTACATGCAAAAATCCCCAGAGATAGTACCACTTTGGAGTTGTTTACCTGTCCTAGGAGGTGTCCTAGCTATAGTTCCTGGGGAAACTCAGTAAACCTCCCTCCTGGATTTAGAATAGAATCTCTAGCTTTCACAGATGCAGATAACTAGGTTTGGCAGAATTCAGTTTTGGTTTTATTTGTAATTTTGATGAATAATACTGGTTTATTTTTAAGCATTTTAAATTTTTTTTATCCATTTACATTTTCAGTGTGGCGGGAAATTATGAAGGGGTAGACAGACAATTACTGAATGGCGATAGACTTTGAGATTCCAAAAAGTGAAAGCTTTATAGCTGTTAAAACACAAACTGTCAATGTTGTGTGTCAAAATATACAAAGTAAATATCCTTAAATCAAGCTCTCGGTTTTCAATCAGCATTTTTCTTATTTTGCCTCTCAATCATTATTGATGGAAATATTTTTTTCATCGGTTTGTGTGTATGTGGTGAAATAGACGATATTTTTTACTGATGATAATATAATCCTTCCAAGCCCACAGATAACATTGATGTTGTTGATGTAATGGTCTCAAAGATCTGCCTGCGTTCATCTGATTTGTTACATTGTTCATTGAAAACTTTGTTTTCCATTAAAATTTTGAAGAGAGTCACCAACCCCACTTCTGTTATGTATAGGTTCTTATAACAACCTCATCACAATCACATGAGAGTGCCTTCCAATATGCTGCTTCACAGTGGAGTATGAATATCTAAAATATGATCTTTCCATAACTAAACTTCCCACCATCACCTGGTTTTAGTCAAAATTAGCCCCTAACAAAACCACGATGGGAGGGGGGGAAAAAACCAAAAAATGATCCTTTAGGAAAATTTCAAAGAATTTATCTAGTTTATAAAATAATTTAATGGAGGTCGTGCTTGGCCTTTTCAATCATTTCACTTCAGAGTAAGGGAAATAGGGCTTTTATGAGTTTTCGTGGTGCCCAGGGATTAGTGCTCTCTGTCATGTAGCCTTTCATCATAAGCTAATATTAAATGCTATTTATGATCATTATTGGTGTCAGAAGCTATATCAACATCTGTAATCAGTTCAGCTTCCTCCTGTGAATAAAAAGCTTTTAAGGTCTTGGCGTACAGTTTCAAGAAACTGTGTTCAAACTTTCACCAGTTGATTATCATCAGTGCTGCAAAGTGTTCACCATAAACAAAAGCAACCCTATTAAATTCAATATGATTACTCTATTTGAGTGACTGCATACAGAAGGGGAGGGGAGGTAAGGGGTTCACAAGCTCACTTCTAAAAACATGACTTCAGTACTAAAAAATTGTTTAGAGTCAAGTCAGGCTAATTCATCCTTGCAACACCCCATATAGTATCATTTTGCTGTTTAAGTATCTGCCCATCATTTGACCATCAAATTACTATCCCATCCTGTAAGCCCAGGAGGACAGCAAATTTAATTGTAGATTTCTCTATGAAAATTATATAATAGCAAGGCTTGATCACCTGTTTGCATGAGCAAATACCCTGCACTTGTAAATGCACCTGCAAATGGATGCACTTGCAAAATATTGGCAGGCACAGTTAAGAAAACCCTCAGCATATTCTAGTGCAGTAGTGAGCTCCAGGATAAGTACCACCATCACTCGGTTTTTCTCTATGAATATCTTGCCTCCCATTCCATGTGTGTACCTTTCAGACACTTTAATAAATGCATGCACCAGGAGCCACCTGTACAGATTATTACTAGACTAGGTGAATTTGTATTGAAACCTAATGCTTTTTCTCAGCTGTGGGCCTTAGCAATGGTTGAGCATCAGAACTTAGCTCCTCTCTTGGTTGAATTGATTTGAGGACCTGGACTTTCAATTCTTTCACAGGGGACCAACATAGCTAACTTCTACAGATGATGCGTGAGTGGGTATATGATGACTGATTTTGGCTCTAGAGTCACTTTCCTAGGCTCTGTGGCTAGTTTTGTCACATGCAATACAACCTTGCCTTTTGTTAAATACTAAATTTGGCCACCAGCATGCTTCGTTCCTCGTCATAACATTTTTTTATCTTAGAACAGCTGTCACTCTTCCTATGGTGTAGCTCTTACACAGGTATGTAGGAATTGCCAAACTGGGTCCATCTCATACAGACACTGGTTCCCAACAATGGCCAGTAATAGGTGCTTCTGTGGAAGTTGCAGGAATCCCTGCACTTGGTGGTTATGGGATAACTTACCCTTAGGGGACGTTTCTTCATAAATCCCCTTAGTTAAAGGGGCTTGTGCTCTGAGAGGGTTTCTATCTTTAGTACAAAGTTCCTTTAGCAAGGAAAAAATGTTGGTTGTGAATGCTATACATTTTCACTGTATAATCCTTGGAGGAGGGAAAGAGGGGTTTCTGTTAGGAAAGAGCTTGGCAAATTCAATGTAAACTCTAAAAAATAAAGGTTTCTAAGCCTCTGAACTCTGATCCCTTGTGAAGGACCCTTGAGAAGGTGAGAGACACATTTGTTCTCCAGGCATTGATTGCCTGCTGGATTCTATTCGAGCTACGCCAAATGGAGATAATCTAGTGTGGTTTGTGATTGAAAGACACTGCTAGTGTCAGGGACAGTCGCTGTATTTGGAATGAAGCCCAGTAAGCTACAAGACTCCTGTAGTCAAATGTTTGTCCACTTCTTCACAAATCCCATGTTATGTAAAGATGTTTACGTTTAGTCTACCTCAAGGCTTCCTTCCATAATTGGGTCAGCACTGTGGTGATTTCAAATGGTCACGTTGTGGATTGCATTTGCGTTGGTATGTTACACTTCAAAGCCAGTGGCTCTAGCAGGCTGCGGGTAGTCCTGAGAAAGAACATAAGCTTTTTAGGTTCTGGTTTGATTAGCAGCAAGGTTTGATGGCAATTAGTTGACGTGATACTGAACAGGATTTGGCCTGTTCTAAACTAGGGTGACCAGACAGCAAGTGTGAAAAATCGGGACGGGGGTGGGGTGGGGGTAATAGGAGCCTAAATATGAAAAAGCCCCAAATATTGGGACTGTCCCTATAAAATCGGGACATCTGATCATCCTAGTTCTAAACAGATTGGCCAACGTCATTGTAGCAAACTCGATTCTTCACCCATGATCACATTCTAGTGCAGACAAGACCTTGGTAGCCATCTCCTCCATCATCTCTCCTTGAAAGCCTATAATGCAGTAGATCCGATGATTATAAATGGGGCATAAATGATTATAAATGGCTCTAGCTTTTCTAAGGTTCAAGGTACTTACAAATGTGCTATGTTTAGTCCAGCTCTTCTTTCTTCTCTTTCCCTATAATGCTAGAACACTGCAGCGGCTGGGCCAGATTTTCAACAGTCCTCAGCCTCAAGGAGCTCCGGTTGAAAAGATAATGGGTTAGCTTGTCTTCAGATTCTATCTGACCCATTATTCTCCATGGGCGTTGTTGGTGTTGAGCATTTTTTAACCTCTGGGCCTCAAGTTTTTTATGTACAATCATATACGCTGACCTAAAACTTTCAGGATTTCTGTTTGAAAACCCAGTCTTCTGGTGATGCCAGTGGCAGGGTGTATAACTTGCTTTTCATTGGCAGGCTTTTCAGTGGAAAGGCAAATGTACACGATTGGATAGTCTTGTTAGTTAGAGCATTTTTGGTGATCACCTGGAACTCACGCTATCATAACTTAAGTTACTGTAATCTAACATGACCCTCAGCTATTCAATCCATGGCAAGAGTATCATTGAACCCACGGTGCAGCTAGGATAATAGTCATGGCTCTATCTAAATTTAGAAAACAATTACATTGGCTTTCTTTTGACCGGTAAGCATGAGCCATACATTGTTACTGCAGTTTGTCTTACAGTTCTGTACATAATTTTTCTACTCCCGATCTCAGTAGTAGATTCATCCGTAGGCAGTTAGGACTAGCTTTTTAAAGGTATTTAGGTGCCTAAAGATGCAGACGGAAGCCTATTAGGATTTTCCAATGGGAATTAGGTGGCTAAAATATCTTTAATGTCTTAAATATCTTTTAAAATCTGGCCCTTAGTTCATACTTATGAAATTGAATTGAGCTCAGATGTAGATTTATTATCTACGGTACATGCTCTACATTTGGCAAATCAATCATTGCCTTTCCTGCTATGAAGTTCTAGAGCAGGCTGTCAACTGATATTAATCAATCTTTGTCATTGCCCATTTCCAAAAAGCCATATGCATGCTTAGCCTCACATCATACTCTGCAGCAAAAATAACCCAAACCAAACCAAAAACCACATCGTATATTGTTATGAGTTACTGCAGATCTCTGACCTTATTGATTGCACATATGTAATGTAGGGTCTGTATTTCCGGAGTATGTCCAATTTATTGTGTTTTTTTCCCTTTCCCCACTTTTCAGAATAGCTTTGTTTTTCTTAACAGACAAACCAGCTGTTTCCAAGTTAATTCAGATAGCCGAGAAGCTGATATAAATGTTATAAGTAAACGTAGACACCAAAGAACATTTGACTGTTGGAACACTTGCTGTACATCAGGAAATGATTAATGATTCTTTGAAAACATAAAAGTCTGCAAGGGTATATGCTTATTGCTATTGTCACGTAGTAAGACTTTAAACTGCTGTAACTGTGGTAATGGGGAGTTTGGAACATATGTGGTGTGAGTACGTCTATTTCTTTCAAGTAATCAAAGCTTTATAGATGATAATTTCTCTTGCTGTAGTAAATCAAGCGGAGTGCCCCAAGGGGCGGTTTTTGTTCAATATCTTCATTAATGATCTGGAGGATGGTGTGGACTGCACCCTCAGAAAGTTTGAAGATGACACTAAACTGGGAGGAAGCAACAGAGGGTCCGGTGGCACCTTTAAGACTAACAGAAGTATTGGGAGCATAAGCTTTCGTGGGTAAGAACCTCACTTGCCCTCTGTTGCTTTTTACAGATTCAGACTAACATGGCTACCCCTCTGATACTAAACTGGGAGGAGTGGTAGATATGCTGGAGGGTAGGGATAGGAGACAGAGGGACCTAGACAAATTAGAGGATTGGGCCAAAAGAAATCTGATGAGGTTCAACAAGGACAAGTGCAGAGTCCTGCACTTAGGACGGAAGAATCTCATGCACTGCTACAGACTAGGGACCAAGTGGCTAGGCAGCAGTTCTGCAGAAAAGGACCTAGGGGTTACAGTGGATGAGAAGCTGGATATGAGTCGACAGTGTGCCCTTGTTGCCAAGAAGGCCAATGACATTTTGGGCTGTATAAGTAGGGGCATTGACAGCAGATCGAGGGACGTGATCATTCCCCTCTATTCGACATTGGTGAGGCCTCATCTGGAGTACTGTGTCCAGTTTTGGGCCCCACACTACAAGAAGGATGTGGAAAAATTGAAAGAGTCCAGTGGAGGGCAACAAAAATGATTAGGGGGCTGGAGCACGTGACTTATGAGGAGAGGCTGAGGGAACTGGGATTGTTTAGTCTGCAGAAGAGAAGAATGAGGGGGGGATTTGATAGTTGCTTTCAACTACCTGAAAGGGGGTTCCAAAGAAGTTGGATCTAGACTGTTTTCAGTGGTACCAGATGACAGAAGAAGGAGTAATGGTCTCAAGTTGCAGTTGGGGAGGTCTAGGTTGGATATTAGGAAAAACTTTTTCACTAGGAGGGTGGTGAAGCACTGGAATGGGTTATCTAGGGAGGTGGTGGAATCTCCTTCCTTAGAGGTTTTTAAGGTCAGGCTTGACAAAGCCCTGGCTGGGATGATTTAGTTGGGGATTGGTCCTGCTTTGAGCAGGGGATTGGACTAGATGACCTCCTGAGGTCCCTTCCAACCCTGATATTCTATGGTTCTATGAAATGATTCCTCACCAGTTTGGCAGGCACTTGCTACAGCAAAGTGATCTCTCTTATTTCAGATAAACCAACCAGTATAAGGAGACTTTTGCTGTAGGTGGAGCAACCTCTGGATGCATATGTTCTAGCTGAACATTGGTGTGTGTGTGTGTGCGTGTGATTTTTTTTCATTGCATAGTTTGTGATAATCTTGAGGCTTGTTTGTTTTGTTTTTAAATGCCAAATCAGGGAATCAGCCTGTCGACTGGCCTGGAATGTTGGATGCTCAGCGATCCAGAATAACATCTCAGATCCAATCCTTGTGTCCAGTTAATAGCCAAATGTCCCCCCCAGGATATGAGTAACTTCAGCCCCTGCCTTCCCCCTGAAACTGAGGTTCCTCAGTCTCTCCCAGGAACAGCTCAGCAGTTTGCATGATCAGGCATTTACTCCTCGCAGAGCTCTCATACACGTCAAACTTTCTAATATGTTTAATACAGACATCATAAAAAGAAGCCAAAGTTGTGAGGACAGACACGAGGACCTCCAACCATGGGGCTGGCTTAGGAATCATTGGCGAGGCTGCAGATTAACACCCATTCCTCTGCTATCCAAACGAACACGGGGAGTTCAGCAGAGAATTTTTATTATTGAATTATTTGCCTTGGCATCCCATCTGCAGGCCCAGGCCCCACTGAGTCCCTGTACAAGGATATAGTTGAGAGACATCCTCTGCCCTAAAAGTGTACTGTAAGGCCCCATGGGTCTAGAACCCAGGCCTGTAGAGCTACCAGGCAGCTTGGCCTGGGCCCAGTATATATACAAGCACCTAAACCTCCATGGTTGACAACTTCACTCCGCAGCTTGTCTGTGCAGAAGACAGAGTGTTACGGGGAGTTAGTCGATGACTCTCGAATGAACTGCCCCGGGAACAAAGGCCCATCACAAACCTAGCCACCTTCTGCTCTGGGTGCCAGGGTCATTTCTTTGACCTTGCCTTCTCTAACATAAATATTAAATCTATTAAAAAAAACCCCAAACTCTAAAGCCCAACCCGAATAAGGCATTTCACTGCACACACTAAAACAAACAATACGTGAACAGATGGGCTTTCCCGTTGCTTAATACACCACTGAAAGGTGCTTCTGTATTACAGTAATGTGTTGCATAAGAACCTATATAGACTAGAACAGTGTTAGATAATTGCCAATAAATCACTCGTTGTACTTGAATTACTAGTTGAAGGGGTTCCCAAATTTCCAGCTATTCCTGACCTTGTGGAAATTATTAATGTTGGCTCTAGATGAAGTCAGAGGAAGACTGCTGCTCTCTTCATACCAATTGCAAAAAACCTGGAGCTGTCCTACTCCCTGGCGAGCAGAGCAGTGAGAAAACTGGCTCAGTCAGAGGTGCAGAACGTGTCCGAGTCCTCCTCATTGCTCATTTTGGTCAACTTCGGACTATTTTTTTTATTCCTTTTGCATTATTTTATTACAACAAATGTATTTGGGACCAGTTCCTCGGCTGCTGTAATTTAGCATCGTTCCATTGACTTCTGGTACACGAATACATTGTACAATATCTGTAAAACTACTTACTTGGTCCTTTCCCATTCTGAATGAAAGTTTGTGTCTTGGATGCTTCTACAAAGAATCCTAGCGTTGGACCAATTTCAGCAACGCATTTGAGCATGTCCCTAAATCCGCCCCGGTTCATTAAAGCAGTTAAGCACATGGAGTCAAAGGGATTTAAGCACTTGCTTAGAGTTGAGCATATGCTTAAGTGCTCTGCTGGATAGCGATGCACTGCTGAACTGAGCCCTTGCATGTAAATCTCAGACACGTAGCTACAGCACCAATTGATCTTTTCCTGCTTATCCTCTTTTCTAATCTCCATCTTTCTTTCTCTATTTCTCTGCTCCCTCTCTTCCTCTCGTTCCTGTTTACTACCCACTTAAGTAACCCTGCTTAACAGCAGTCACCAAGACAGAATCAGCGTGTGTGCTAGCAAAGCCATCTTTTTATTGTATTCATATCAGTTCCCTTTCTCTATGCAGGTGGCATTCGATATTCTTCCAGCGTGTGCTGTGTGCATTTCGGCTTCCATGTCATTGTTCCTTCACTCATATCCATTGATTATTTAAAATAAGGTTTAAAACCCCACCCACCATCCCTGATGTATAGTAAACACTGTCCAACGCAATACTGGAATGAAAACAAAACTGATGGATGACATCTCTGGGGAAAAGACACAATCGTTATCATTTCTACTGTGCCATACATATGCAGGGTGCGTCTACAAATCAAATGCCCCGGCAGAGTTTACAGTCTAAGTGCTGGATTGTGCAAATGGGGCTGCATTCACCCGCCCTTAGTCTTGCGTGTTCTCATTGAATTTAGTGGCACTCAGTGAGAGTAAGGATCTGGGTCTAAAGCCTGCGCCATCTGGGTCAATCTCTAGTAGGGGGAAAGGAGCAGCACGCGTGTGCCAGGTGGCAGCCATAGCTTGGCTGCATGTGCTGGTGGTTGCAACGGGGCAGTGTTGCCTAGTGCTACCTCAGCCAGCAGAACTGATTAGTTTGGTCTGGGGCGGGGGGGCATTGTTATGCCCCTCCTGCATGTTAGAGATGAATGCAGCTGGAAGCTACTAGCTATTGTTTTTCAACGGCATAGCAGGTAGCCCTGGAGGCATTATCTCTATCGCAGTCACTCCCTACCACGGCTTCTCTCTTCAGGAGTATAATTAAACCCTAAATATACATCTCCTCAACAGCAAGCACATATTTATGCCCTATATTTTATTGAAAACTATTTACTGCATAGGGGGAAAACTCCAAACAGCCTACTTCATGTGATTCCTGCCCTCGCCACAGTTATCGCTAGAATGAACTTTAATCACGATGAAATAATTTCTTCTGCGTGGCTAGGACATGCAGTTCCAAAGGAACGAAGTTTTTAACGGAGCATTAATTAATGTCAGTTCCTGATTATAATTCACATTAACCCGGGCTTCAAAAAAGCCCAGGGAGGAGAGAATACTTTAGTAGATCTGTTTCCCTTTCATTGTCTCTTCCATTGTTTCCCTGCCTTGACTACATTTCTATTTTTGTTACATTTTTTCCCTCCTGATGTTACTATTTTTGATCATATTCTTGTCTACCTTTTTAAGTTTTCCCCATTAAGGCTGAACTGGCTTCCTCTGCTGTAAGCCTCTCACTGACTGCAAGCGACAAGCTCAGTGTTAGAATTGGAGATTCCTCACTCTATCGGTATAAAAGATCAGGGAAACTGTCCTCTGAAAGATTTCGACTGTTGGTTTTGTAGCTTCTGCCCCCCTCCCTATTAATTAAAAACAAAAATTCTACCTGCAAAGACCCCTTATGTGATGAGCCACAAGAGGGCAGTGTTATGTTGAATTAAGCCTCATAAAATTCTCATTAGCATGACAGCACTCTATGGCTGATTAGATTTATCGTAATATTTGTGGTCAGCTATGCCAGTGCTGGGGGAAAAAGCTAGTGTCTCTCATCAGTGTGAGTAATGGAAGAGGCAGGATATCCCTTCTCGTGACCTTCCTTTTCCATTGAGATTCTGTCTCTACATTTTTGTGATATTAGGCATTGGGCAACTCTGTGTGTTTGGGCCCCGATCTGGCATGCTGCCCCATGTGGGTGGGTTCCTTGTAGAAAATATGCACTTCCTAAATATTAGATTATGCTGTTCTTCCTGTTAAGTTCTCTGTAAATGTCTAGCTATGCATTAGAGAATTTATAATACAATTGTATTCTGGCCATTGTCTCCTACAGTGAATTAGAACATTCACTGCAGGGCAGCACCTCCCAGCTGTGGACCCAGGCTGTAAAATCATCTGTAAAGTCCATGACTAGACCTAGCCAGAGACCTCCAAACCTTGCGGAAATGTCTCTGAAAGAGCCTTTCATTGGTGTTAGAAGCCCTTTGTTGAGCAATAAAAGATAAGAACTATAAAATACATGCTTGGAACTAATTTGGTGAGAGTTGTATACAATGGCCTAGAGCGAGAAATGTATTCTACCAGGAGGAGGTCCATGTCCATAAAGAAAGTAGCATATTTCGCACAGCACATCACTGTACAGCACTTGTACCATAATGCACATGGAAGCAGGTGAATTTGCATTGGCGAGGTTTCTTCTCACCCACACCCTGATGCATCTTTGACTTGAAATCTCTTCCATACATGCAGTGCTCCTAACCTGAAATGGGGCCAGCTGACAGAGACCTGTGCAGTGTGCTATGGAAGTCAGCACTGGCAGAACAGTAGAGATCCCACTGCAGGATCAAGGCCTCAGGCACCATTTTCTGATGCATGTAAATATTTTGTTTTGATAGGAATGAATTAATTAGTAGCTTAAATACTTGCAGGGTAGGAAAGGCCCTCCAGGGTAAGCCCATTAAGGTTTCTTTATACATTACCTTCCAGAAGGATACAGGTTGTCCCCTGCTTTGCAAGCCTTATGGTGCTTCCACAGTGACTGCAGTAATAGTATTGCAACCGCGAAGCACTGCCACTTAAAACATAAAACCTTCCCACAGCTCATCCGTTCCCCAGTGCTAAATAGAATGGTCATTGGCAATAATCTACCCAAGGGCACGCAGTTATGGTGTCTCATACTCATGCCTGGGTGCCTCAAAGCACCTGGGAGGTGATTGTCACTATAAGCACAGACCTTGTTTATCTCAGTTATTCCACTTATAAAAGACAAATTCATGTTTTAAAATGGCGAAGACATTCATTTCTCCTCCCGACTGAATTACCAGCGTTGTGTAACGTTATGTACAGGACAGACAGAAGACATTTCCCTCTATCGTTGGCATGCTATAAGAGAATATGTAATTAAAAAAAAAAGTAACTACTTCTAGGAACATTGAATCTCGAATAATCAGACAACTCATGCAGCTTTGAAATATATCAGCTGTGACTGTAAAAGATGCCCAATCAAACTGGTAGCAAGTGGCCAGGCATAACATCCAGAGAAGGTGCGCTCATTTGTAAACATTCATAGAATCATAGACTATCAGGGTTGATAGGGACCTCGCGAGGTGACCTAGTCCAACCCCCGCTCAAAGCAGGACCAATTCCCAACTAAATCATCCCAGCCAGTGCTTCGTCAAGCCTAACCTTAAAAACCTCTAAGGAAGGAAATTCCACCACCTCCCTAGGTAACCCATTCCAATGCTTCACCACTCTCCTAGTGAAAAAGTTTTTCCTAATATCCAACCTAGACCTCCCCCACTGCAACTTGAGACCATTGCTCCTTATTCTGTCATCTGGTACCACTGAGAACAGTCTAGATCCATCCTCTGTGGAACCCCCTTTCAAGTAGTTGAAAGCAGCTATCAAATCCCCCCTCATTCTTCTCTTCTGGAGACTAAACAATCCCAGTTCCTTCAGCCTCTCCTCATAAGTCATGTGCTCCAGCCCCCTAATAATTTTTGTTGCCCTCTGCTGGCCTCTCTCCAATTTTTCAACATCCTTCTCAGGGCCGCCCAGAGGATTCAGGGAGCCTGGGGTCTTCAGCGGCAGGGGGCTCCCACCGCCGAATTGCCGCTGAAGACCCGGCACTTCGGCGGTGGATCCCGGGGCAGAAGGACCCCCCGCTGCCGAACTTCCGCCGAAGACCCAGAGCGGAAGACACTCCAGGCGCCAGGCCCCGCGAGAATTTTCCAGGGACCCCGGAGTGAGTGAAAAACTCCGGGCTTGCTGGAAGGCGCTCCCGTCCTCCACGCCGCTGCCCCTTATAGGGCGGCTGGAGCGGAACCAAAAAAAAAAAAAGCGGCCGTGCCGCCCTAGGATTGGGCGGAATGCCGCCTCCTACAAGCTGCCACCTCAAGCACCAGCTTGCTCGGCTGGTGCCTGGAGCCGGCCCTGGTGGCTAGGTGGTCATCACATTGGGCTACCATGTGAAAAATCTGAGGTTGGATTTCTGGCACCTGTATCTCTCACCAGCACAATCAGCTCTTTGAGTTTTGTGTGGACACCACCTTGCATTCATGAGGGGTCCCAATCAGTCATTATGTAATGATGGTCACCAAGATGCAAAGTCTAGAGAGGGCCAGGAGGTCACCTGATCTCTTTGTTCTCCAACACCTTTAGTTGGCACCTTTGCAGAGGAGGGGCCCACACCATCAGTTGCTAGGAGACAGGGTGTCGGCCATTCTCTGTGTAGACAGCATCACACTGGCCCTCTAGGGCTCTGTAACAGTCACACACCTTATCCCAACACCTACATACTTAAGAACTGCATAGGGGAAACTGAGGCACCCACACAGTATTCAGGGAAAACATTAAGAACATTCCCACTTCGTCACACAAACCCAGACAGAATTGTGGTTAGAATTCAGAGAGAGACCCTAAATTTAACTGGTCCTTTAATTCAGTCTTTAGTTTTGGCCCCAGATAACTTGTCTCAGGATAGTGCCTGGGACTTGAGAAGCTTATTAGATTAATTATACTTTGTATTTATATAGCTGCTTTCAGCCAACGCCCTCCCAACACATTACAAACTTCAGGAACTGAGGTGCAGAGGGAATATGTTCATGACCAAGACCGCCCAGAAAATCTGTGGCAGAGCAGAAAACTGATCAGACCTCTCCCGAATCCCAGTCCAGTGCCCGAACCACAAGACCATCCTTGCTTTCAATATGTGACTCAATCCCCTGCCTTGTTTTGATCCTCTCAACCACAGGGTCTTGGCTGCTGCAGAAGCACAGGGCTATCCTCCCAATTTAAATCCACTGGGCCTGATTTTCCACCAGCCCAGCTCTTGTGTAATCACTGACACCTGTGCACAGTGACCGTGGAGGCATTTAAAATGCTCGTCACTCTCATGTTACACCTGCCTTTGCGATCCCCTGGTGGGCACTTTGACCGGAACGCCCTTTTCGTAACATGTCAGCTTGAGAATGGGGTCTACAGCTGTCCTGTTATAACCTAGATATACAACTTCATAGTGTCTCTGGAGACCGTTTCAGGGCTATTTTACCCCTTTGTAGTTCATACTGCACACGCTTACAAAACGTTCCACTTAAACCAGCCGCTTTGCATTTACAAAGTACCCTGTGAAATGGTCCCCGTGGTAGCTATCGTATGTATTGTGTTTCAGACATCAAATGCTACCCTTTGCCCCCCGTGGTGCAGCAGCCATTGCCTGTTTGCTTCCACTTTCTTAGAGACATGTAATCACTGCAGCTTTAATAGGGGAATCTGAACATGATTGCTATGCCCCGACCACTTCCGGAGAATCACGTTCCCTGGCCGTGTTTTTCTGGTGGTCTGTTAGCGGGAATTCAGCTCAGAGGTCAGCAGCTGGCATGCCAGGGAAAAAAATATAATGGGGGTTCACTTCCTTTATGGAACTCTCCTTCTGCGGGAAGTCCAGGACACATTGGTGGCGGTGGTTTTTACAAGTCATGATATCATCATCCAAAGACAAAAGCTCCCTTTGTTTACAAACCGGGCTTGTGTTGCCACTGCAGCTTCTGGTTCTACATGAGACGTGCATCTTGTGGAAGAGAAGGTATTATTTTTCCCAGTGATTTCGTGCTTAAATTGTTGGTAATGAAACAGTGAACGAGCATCATTAACATTTATGTTTGAGCGAGGCCACCTACCACCCCCCGCCCCCAAATGTTGACAGCATCTAGACTCATTCACCTTTTTGCTTCGCTCCAAACACTGTTACGTTGATCGCTCATTTCGCTGGACTGTTTGCTCCCGGTAAACACAGCGCAAGTTCCACTTGGAAGAATAATGGATCAGGAACTGACATTTAGTAGTTATATAAAAACCCAAATATTCTGATGAATGAAATGATCTCCCCTCCTCCCCCACAGAAAACACATTTCAAATGTCAAAAGACATTCCTGAGACATCCTCTGTGAAACCAGGAGGTATGGTTAACGTTAACCTGCGCAATATCTCTGTAAGGTCAGCACCGTTTATACTTTCCCTTTTACAAAAAGGGAAATTGAGCCAGAAATTTGCCTGGGGTGCACAGTAAATCAGTAGACTCTGAGGGCTGCTAGCTAGTCAATAAAACAAGTCTGCTAAGGAGGTCCTAAAGTTCCTTCATTCTAGATCAGGGGTTCTCAAACTGGGGGTCGTGACTCCTCAAGGGGTCATGAGGTTATTACATGGGGGGGTTGCAAGCTGTCAGCCTCCATCCCAAACCCCGCTTTGCCTCCAGCATTTATAATGGTGTTAAATATATAAAACAGTGTTTTTAATTTATAAGAGGGGTTGCACTCAGAGGTTTGCAATGTGAAAGGGGTCAGGAGGACAGAAGTTTGAGAACCACTGTTCTAGATAATCTTTTCTCCTGGCAACAGCTGGGGGTGTGGGAGACAAGGAGCTTTGTGTGAGGCATAAGTCTCTTAACTAGCTATTATGAGTTGGCAAAGACATGTTGTGCATTACAGACGCTATACCAGTAGAATGACAGTCCCATATGGTAATATGTCTCTATCTATCGATTACTATCGATTACTGCACCGGGTAAATTGAGACACATTTCACTGTAGGTATAAACTACTGTTAGATGAACATCTAACTTCAGAGAGAGGGGCCTGGATAACTCAAGAGACTGATGATAGGAAACAAAGCCTTTTATCTCTAGGTCTCTGGTCGAAATCCAGTCCAGGTTGGTTATGACTGAAAGTTACCATCCTGTGAGAGCTGGCTGCTAGCCTGTGAAAGGAGTTTAGAGATCTCGGTACAGTTCCTAATGGCCCAGTCTTTACTTCACAAAAGCCACCACCTCTTCTGACTAGTCACAGCAGAAAGGCGAAGGATTGAATGGGCATGCAAATGGACTTATCCTTCCACCTCCAGAAGAGGCTGCCCAGTGCTGAGACAGTGAATTCTGGAGAAATTTACTCTGCTGTTGCCCACACGTTACCTTTTGAATGAACAAAGGCTTCATTTTCCAGAATTTGTCTTACTACAGCATCTCTCAACAGCAATAAAAACACTGCACGTTAAAGAACAGAGCAAACAAAGTAGCCAAATTTGTGACGACCATAGATGACCTGCTTCTTCTGCTTGTTTCTTACTCTGTGCAAAGCCTGTGTGCCATTTGTTACACTGGGGTCTACTAAGACCACATCTACAACTAATTTATTCATACACCCAGGTCTCTGCTATGCCCTTTTTATACCATTCTCTCGCCTCAATCTCTCTCACCCTGATGGCTTGTTTGTCTAGTGTTACCAAGGGTCTGGATTTTACTTTGTGAACTCTTTGGGGCAAGTGTTTCTTTGTGGGTAGGAATAAATTTTTGGGGTGGGGTGGGGTTTCAGTCCCTAGTACAATGGGACCCTATCCCCGATTGGGTCCCATTAGTTGCTAACATAAGAATAGACAGACAAAAACTGGTCAAACCAACGGTCCATCCAGCCCAGCATCCTGTCTTCTGACAGTGGCCAATGCCAGGTACTTTAGAGGGAATGAATAGAACAGGGAAATCATTGAATGATCCATCCCCTGTTGTGTTATGTGAACGGGTAAATAACACTTTTTCTCCACACCACTCAAGATTTTATAGACCTCTTTCATATCCCCCCACTCAGTCATCTCTTTTCCAAGCTGAAAAGTCCCAGGCTTTTTAATGGCTCTTCATATGGAAGCTGTTCCATACCCCTAATCATTTTTGTTGCCCTTCTCTGTATCTTTTCCAATTCTAATAACTCTTTTTTGAGATGAGGTGATGGGTATGGGTGTCCCATGGAGTTATATAGTGGCATTGTGATATTTTCTGTCTTATTAGCTATCCCTTTCCTAATGGTTCCTAACATTCTGTTGACTTTTTTGACTCTCATTGCACATTGAATGGATGTTTTCAGAGAACTATCCACAGTGACTCCAAGATCTCTTTCTTGAGTGGTAACAGTTAAGTTAGACCCTACCATTCTGTATGTATAGTTAGGATTGTTTTCCAATGTGCATTACTTTGCATTTATCAACACTGAATTTCATCTGTTATGTTGTTGCCGAGTCACCCAGTTTTGTGAGATCCTGTTGTAACTCTCCTCAATCTGCTTTGAACTTAACTGTCTTGAGTAATTTTGTAACATCTGCCAATTTTGCCACCTCACTGTTTACCCCTTTTTCCAGATCATTTATGAATATCTTGAACGGCACTGGCCCCAATATACAGGGCCAGCTTTAAGTCGATTTGGCCGATTCCCCAGAATGGGGCCCTGCACCTAAGAGGGCCCCGCAACGTCCGGGGCTGCCGGCGGAGTGGGGGGGGGGGAAAAAAAGCGCCATGTCCTGCTTCTCCCGCCTCCCTCCAGTGCTTGTGCTGCCATACAGCTGATCAGTGCAAGCCTGGGAGGGAGGGGTGAGGAGGAGGAATGCGGCGTGCTTGGGGAAGAGGTGGGGCCAGGGCGGGGATTTGGGGAGGGATCCAATGGGGCAGTGAGGGGGAGGGATCCAGTGGGGGCAGGGAGGGGGCAGGGCCAGGGTGGGGATTTGGGGAAGGATCCAATGGGGCGGGGCGGAGTTGGGGTGGGTGGAGCGCGAGACAATTCGCGTCCCGGCGTCGGGCCCCGCACCTGCTAAAGCCGGCCCTGCCAGTACAGATTCCTGGGGGACACCACTATTTACCTCTCTCCGTTCTGAAAACTGACCATTTATTTCTACCCTTTGTTTCCTTGTCTTTTAATGAGTTACTGATCCATGAGAGAACCTTTCCTTTTATCCCATAACTGCTTATTTTGCATAAGAGCCTTTGGTGAGGGACCTGGTCAAAGGCTTTCTGAAAGTCCAAGTATGCTATAGCCACTGGATCACCCTTGTCCACGTGTCTGTTGACCCTCTCAAAGAATTCTAATAGATTAGCGAGGCATGATTTCCCTTTACATGTTGATTCTCCCGAACAAATCATGTTCATCTATGTGTCTGATAATTCTGTTCTTTGCTATCATTTCAACCAGTTTGGCTGAAGTTGGGCTTACTGGCTTGTAATTGCCACTTCTGGAACTTTTTTTAAAAAATTGGCATCACGTTAGCTATCCTCCAATCATCTGGGACAGAAGTTGATTTAAATGATAGGTCACATACCACAGTTAGTAGTTCTGCAATTTCATATTTGAGTTCCTTCATAACTCTTGGGTGAATACCAGCTGGTCCTGGTGACTTATTACTGTTTAATTTATCAATTTATTCCCAAACCGCCTCTATTGACATCTCCATCTGGGGCAGTTCTTCAGATTTGTCACATAAAAAGAATAGCTAAGGTATGGCAATTTCCTTCACATCCTTTGCAGTGAAGACCGATGCAAAGAATTCATTTAGCTTCTCTACAATGGCCTTTTCTTCTTTGAGTGCTCCTTAAGCACCTTGATCATCCAGTGGTCCCACTGATTGTTTGGAAGGCTTCCTGCTTCTGATTTAAGTAATACTACTACTAATCAGCTGTCCCTAATGGAAACACGTCAATCCTAAATAGAGCTGGGCGGGAACTGGAATTTCTGGTCCATAGGCAATCTTGCATTTCTAAAAAAAATACTTGAGTCTGATTCAGAATGAAAAATTGGAAATGCAAAATTTCCCACAGAACTGGTAAATATGAAGGGATTTATTTTCTGAAAAATTTCTGAGCCAGTTCCCTGGTTGTCCAGCCAGGCAGTCAGTCAGGCAGCCAGTGAACTGGGTAGCCCGTTTGCCAGCTGAGCAGCAGCGCAGGGAGCCAGCCAGCGGGGGGAGCGAGGGAGTCTGCAAGCCAAGGAGCACAGCAGCCCGGGGAGACTGGGTAACTAAGCAAGAGCTGTGGGAGCCAGGCAGCCAGGGAGTCTGGAAATCCAGGGACCTGTCAGTAAGGGAGGGAGGCAGGCATGCTGGTAGAAGACCTGATTGAAACCTGCCTAGTTTCCATTGAAAGTTTCGACAGAATTGCCATGTTCCCCTAAAACATTTTGATTCTGTCGAATCAGCATTTTCTGATGGGGAAAACCTCCTAACAATAGATTTGCGGCTCATTTCCCCTCCAATGTTTAGCTTGCCCCCTTCCATGTTAAATCTCACTTTATCATTTGCCCTGAGTGCTGAGACAGTGAAAGCTATCTTTCTACCCAAAGCAATTCTGTAGTGTCTAAGGGAGAGAACTGGAACTGAGCCCAACCTCAGATGAGGAAGTGAAATATACATTCCACTGAAAGATTTGCTTTCTCCAATTAAGTATTTAAACACCCGGCTTCCTGCTGTTCAGATACTCTACCCCCGCTGAGAGGCATTGACACCTTTGAAAAATGTGCCTCCTGGACCAGCCACTGAGCATGGTGGGGGAAAGGCAGCTGGAGCTAATTAAGCATTGTAACAGTAATGAGCAATCGTGGCACAGCAGGAGCTCAGGGGAGCCCAAACCATTAGTGGTTTTGACATGGTATTTTGGGTACAAATTCGATACCCACCACTGCAACAGCTGACAAAGAGAGTTGTGGGGCGGTTCCCCGCACGGAATACAAAACGTACTTTGTCACGCGCACACAGAACACATTAAACATACGACTAAGGCCCTCGTTACAACATTTAACCTTTACTTACAGTAAAATATTTTCATGGCCTGTCCCTTCATTTTGTCGGGAAAGGCTGACTTTTCTGTCCCTGTGCTAGGAACCATGCTACTGCCCTAGAGATCCAGGCTTGTCCAAGTTTACTCTGAAACTGCCCAGTACAGCAAGGCCGGTGTGTTCACTTTCTTTTGGCAATGACCCGACAATGAGCTGCTGCAACGATGTGGACTTGTAACTAGAGCTCTTGAAACTGGCAGAGGGAATGAAAATGTTAATTGGTCTACTTTCCATGAAAACCCATCGCGTTCTGGTACATCAGCCTCGGTACGTTTTACCTTGCAACGGCACAGCTGTGCCAGCTGTATCCAGGGCCGGTGCAAGGAAGTTTCGCGCCCTAGGCGAAACTTCCACCTAGCACCCCCCGCCCCAAGCCCTGCGGC
>NC_048304.1:6172978-6224302 GCF_013100865.1 Trachemys scripta elegans | reverse complement strand
GGGGCGCCTCAGGCTGGGGGGGAGCTGCCGCAGGGCTCCCCACCCCAGCTCACCTCTGCTACGCCCCCTCCCCGAGCACGCCGCCCCCGTCGGCAATGACAATAATTGCATGGAGTGGCCGCTGCGCTGGGAGAGGGAGTCTGAGCCGCACGTGTCAGCACGCCGCTGGCAGCCCAGCCCAGGAACGCTGTAAAAAAAAAAATGGGGGCACCGCTTTTTGGTGCCCCCAAATCTTGGCGCCCTAGGCCCTTGCCTTAATGGTAGCATCGGCCCTGACTGTATCTCCGCAGCGCTCTAAGTGTGGACGTGCCCTAAGAGAGAGAGATCCTGAAGACGGGCATACGCCAGTGACATCACATTAATTTGCAGCTGCACCCGGTTATACCCATGGTGAATGCAGCCCATTGTTAATCCTCATCACAAGTCCTGCATAACCAATGGACATTTATTGAACGCTTCTTGTGTGCTGGCAATGGGGCAATCAGAATGCAGAGCTACTTGTAAGGACTAATTTAAAGTGAGCCTGTAAACTCCCCAGCGCAGTGACCTGGTGTTTGTGCCACATGTTCAAGAGGGGAGAGGGCTGACCTGAGACCAGCCTCTCACTGAATCCCACTGGTTCTCCAGTACACTTAGGCTTGTCTACATGGTGCGTTAGTCCATGGCAGAGGGGTGTAAATTCTAGTGCCTACTAGTGTGTTGTGTGCTGACTGGCCTAAGCTGGCCCTGTTGGGGTGCACTAAAAATTCCCTTGTGCGTGTGAATGTGGTTCCGTTTGGAGGAGGACTACATTAACATGTGCTAGGGAACTTTTTGTGCACGCTAGCAGGGTTCACGCAGGCTAGTTAGTGTATTGTGGAATTTACACCCGTCTGTGCAGACTAATGCACCGTGTAGACAAGCTCTAAGGCGTAAAGATGCCTGAGGAGCCTACATTTTAAATGGGTCCTGAAGTTCACTGTTGTTGCACACTTACCATTTAACCCTCTGCTGCAACCCATAGATGTCTCAGCTGTCCCTTTCCACAGTCGTCTTCCCTCGTGTTAAGTCCCAAACACATTTAAATGAATTATAAACCCCCACCCAACAAAAACCAAACAAGCCCTGTTCTGACTTCTCATTCTTCTCCTCCGGTTCTTATACGATACCCATCACTGTGGGATATTGCCAGTCTTGGGCGCTCAAAGCTCATGAGTCAGGGCACAAAAAACCAAAAGACTGACTTCAAAATCATGAGACTTTTAAGATGAATACACTGTTGGTCTCTTCATTTGCCTTCTGGGTTTTGAACCTTTATTGTTATTTTGACTCTTTCTCCTTCAGAACTTCTGTCACCCTGTAGCTCCGGGGTTCTCAACCTTTTTCTTTTTGAGCCCCCTCTAGCATGCTGTAAAAACTCCACGGCCCACCTGTGCCACAACTGGTTTCTGCATATAAAAGCCAGGGCTGGCGTTACGGGGTAGCAAGCAGGGTAGTTGCCTTGGGCCCCGTGCCGCAGGGGGTTCCGTGAAGCCAAGTTCTCAGGCTTTGGCTTCAATCCTGGGTGGCAGGGCTCAGGGCCCCAGGCAGTGAGACTTCAGCTTTCTGCTGGTGGCCCCATTAAGTCTATGCCAGCTCTGCTTGGTGGCCCCCTGGAAATCTGATCACGCCCCCCCCACCCCAGGGGACCCCAGAGCCCTGGTTGAGAACCACTGCTCTAGTATTGACCTGTGTTGTCAGTTTCAGGCCTCTGTACTTTCACTCAGGGAGCAAGGCCAGCTTCTGCAATTCCTTCTTTATCTATTTACAAGCCGGATGATTGCCCTATGAACAGAGCGCCCCGTCAGTCATCACTACAATGGAAGCCTTAGTAAGTTGATTATTTTTATGTTGTCTGAATACAAATTAATCATTAGAAACATTAATAGAGGCTGCTTGACTTTATAATTAGCCATGTGTTTATATTACAGACATGAGTTGTTAATCTTCGGCAAACACATTTGAAATAATCAATCTGCATTTAAATAAATTGACATGCAATTGTATCTTAATCTACATTAAATTCTTGTTTAGGAACCGCTAATTGCCAGCCATTATAAATGTTTCTGAGGCGAACAACCACTGGGTTTGATGGAGCACAATATTTGCCTGGGAGTCGAAGCTCGACATGTACTGAGTTGCAAGTACCCAGCAGTCCGCTTCTCCTGCATTTTTCACTTCAGCTGAATGTTCTTGAGAAACTCAATATCAAATTGCTACAGTGTGATGGTAGGTCCGATGGCACAGGGGTGGGTGAACTAGTTCTACAGCCTAATGAATGAATAAGGTTCAGCTGGTGCTAGATAAAATCATCATATCTGAGAAGTTTTAAGAATGAGCTAGTTTTCATTCCTTCATCCAAGAAACTGAAAATAAACGGCTTAATGTCTAAACCATATTTTTCCCAGCCGTAGCATTTTTCCCCTAGGTTCGTTAAATATTCATTTTTTAATTTGTTTGTTAAGACAAAAGCCATCTTCTCTTATTGCCACATCTGATCACCCAAATCCCAGGTGACAGAAGTGTGGATTCATAGATTCATAGATTCTAGGACTGGAAGGGACCTCGAGAAGTCATCGAGTCCAGTCCCCTGCCCGCATTGCAGGACCAAATACTGTCTAGACCATCCCTGATAGACATTTATCTAACCTACTCTTAAATATCTCCAGAGACGGGGATTCCACAACCTCCCTAGGCAATTTATTCCAGTGTTTAACCACCCTGACAGTTAGGAATTTTTTCCCTTGCTGCAGTTTAAAGCCATTGCTTCTGGTTCTATCCTTAGAGGCTAAGGTGAACAAGTTTTCTACCTCCTCCTTATGACACCCTTTTTAGATACCTGAAAATCGTGGATGTTAAGCTGAAAATCATGTCAGCTAACAAACTTTGTAGTGGCCAGCAAACATATGATATTATGCATATTGCTATATCTTCTTTAGCTTAAGAGAAAGTGTGTTGTCGTCAGACAGCTTGAGAGTCAGGAACTCAAGGATCTGTTCTCTGAGATTATCTTCTTCTGGGCCTCTGGGAAGTCAGTTAATCATTCTGTGCATCAGTTTTCCCATCTGTAAAATGGAGGTAATAGTAATTGCCCACCTCCCAGGGCTGCTCTGAAAATTATTTTTGGTACCTTGAAATTTCCAGACTCCGCAATCCACCTTCTTGCTTATTAATCAAATATTGTAAAATGTTTTCTTCGCATTTGTCAATCATATGACATTCGTTAAGGGCCTTTGGAGTTCTAGGAATTTAGAATGTGCAGAATTTATATATTGAGTCGGATGGACTAGAACATACCTTCCATGAAATCTGCCGTTCTGGGTAACACAGTTGTTTCACACTCTAGTGGGAGAACAAAACCACATTTCCTGAACAAAAGTAGAAACTTACAGAAGTCATTTGCTATCTGAGTGGATATTGAATTCTCTTTGAATTAACATTGTTTCCTTTCTCCTCCTTGGTAACCTCAGTGCTAGCACATTGTTTCTGTCAAGTATGGCAAACAAAGGTTTTCTTCAAATCACTGACATACACTTTGTCCACTGGCCAGGTTGTTGTGTTATACCTCCCCTATTGATAGGGGACGTCTGAATGCTTTGACTTGCTGAGAAACAGATGTCTTGTGTTCTGATTTAAATGCTCTTTTCTTAGGAGCTGTATATCCTGTGAATGAAAAGAACCTAAATGTAAATTCAGCCTTTAGCTTCTGTGTATAGTGGAAAATGTAGTGTTGGCATGACTGAATCACTTTCCTATCATAAGGTCCTGTGTACACAAACTTATCTGCATGATTTGGCATGCTCTGTAAGTGGATTCGAACTTGGATCTGGTACTCCGATAATATTCTTTCTGTATGGTGTGAACAGAAGAGTCTCCCTGGTTTGTCACAGAATCTCTTTCTCCTTTCAGCCTTATTAACACTGCTGTCTTGTAGTGCAAGCTCTTTTAAGAAATTGATGAGAAACTATGTTAAGGATTTTTTTAAAGGATGTCTTAAGGAAAGCTAAATAGTAAGCATTTACTAGTCTGTGGACAATTCATACATCCGAAGTAATAATTGAACTACAATTCTATTGATCTCCTCTGAGTAAATGTTTGGTTGTAAGTGAGTTAGGAATAGAAGTCCAGGGAGGGGGGGGGGAAGTGGGGCAATTTGCCCTGGGCCCCACAGGGGCCCCCACGAGAATATAGTATTCTATAGTATTGCAACTTTTTTTATGGAAGGGGCCTCCGAAATTGCTTTGCCCCAGACCCCCTGAATCCTCTGGGCAGCCCTGGCAAAGTCACTTCCAACAGCACTTCATCAGGAAAAGGCACTGCCTTGTTTTTCTTTGTCCCTTTAACTTTGTTCTGCATTTATCTGTGTGCTGTTGGAGTAGCAGAGCAATTTGTATTTCCCAGCGATTAAGGGCCAGATCATCGGCTGGTGTAAATTTGGTGTGAGTCCTGTAGAGTCTATTTATACTAGTTGAGAATCTGGCTACTTGAGTTCTTTGATTTCACAGATTTTTTTTTCCATTGGAAAAGGAAAGCTGGCCCTTTTCTTGCTGCTGACAAAGTACAACAAAAACACGGGGGAAATAGTTCTAACTTTTTTAGAGTGGAGGAGGTTGTGGTATTGTCTCCTGTGCTATGGTGAACAGTAATTTCCCCAAGCAGCTTGAGTCCAAAGACTGTTCCTCAAAGTACTGTATTTTCTGGCGTATAAGACTACTTTTTAACCCAGGAAAATCTTCTCAAAAGTCGGGGGTCGTCTTATAGGGCGGGTGCTGAAACTTCCGAGCCGGACTGGAGAATCTGCGGTCGCCGCATATGGTGGGGGGAGCTCAAAAATGGCCGCGGCCACATCCCCGCCCGATGACGAGGTGAGGGGCGCCTCACCGGGAAGGTGTAAGTGAAGGGCGGAGCAAGCTGCAGGCGTCCGGGACGCCCGGGGTATGGAAAAAAGAGATAGAGCGGCGCTGTGCCCAGAAAAACACGCCTCTTTCACCCGTCTGGCCCGCCCTTGTATCCTATTACCGTACCTCCTTCTCTGCCTCTCAGATCTCGCTCCTAAGGACTGCAGTGAAGCGGCGCAGGCGCGCATGTGCGAGATCTGAGAGGCAGAGAAGGAGGTAATAGGATACAAGGGCGGGCCAGACAGGTGAAAGAGGCGTGTTTGCGCTACCGCTCTGATAGTCTTGGAGACAGGGAGGGCTGGGCAGGCAGGGAGAGCTGACCAATCCAAGCAGGCTTTGTATACAACAACCAGCCAATCGCCGGTAAGGTACATCGCTTGCCATGATTGGCTGGTTTTTGTATACTGGGTACCACATACAGTACAGCACCAGTATCTGTACCTGTTCATACAGTATAGCACCAGTACATACAGTACAGTATACAAATGTCCAACAGTCAAAACCCCATCATGGCTTCACCAGCAAGAAGAAAGAAATATGAAGCCAGTTTCAAACTTAAAGTTGTAAACTTTGCCATGGAACATAATAACTGCGCTGCTGCAAGACAATATGGAGTAACAGAAAAGATGGTTCGGGACTGGAAAGCAAATGAAAAAGCATTAAAGAGTATGCCAAGGGGTAAGTGTGCATTAAGAAGAGGCACTCCACATTGGCCAGAACTCGAAAAACATGTAGCAGACATGGTGAATGAGCATCGCCAAAACGGTTATGTAGTGACACGAAATAAAATACATTTGTTTGCACTTCAGTGGGCCAAATCTAACCCAGATCACAGCAACAGATTTAAGGCCACTGTATCCTGGTGTAGTAGATTCATGGGAAGGCATAATATGGTACTGAGGCAAAAGATGAAAATTGCCCCAAAATTACCTGCAGATCTTGATAGCAAAGTAAATAGTTTCCATCGATACGTAATACAACAGCGCACTAAACATGGCTATGCGTTAAGTAGTATTGGAAATATGGATGAAACTCCAATGAATTTTGATATGGTTGGAAATAAAACTGTCCATCAAAAAGGTGAAAAAACAATTTTAATTAAAACAACAGGACATGAGAAGTCCAGTTTTACAGTGGTACTAGGATGCACAGCTGATGGCGCCAAACTGAGACCAATGATTATTTTTAAAAGAAAAACAATGCCGAAATTCAAGTTCCCTGTTGGTTGTTTTGTACATGTGAATGAAAAAGGCTGGATGGATGAAGAAGGGGTAAAGCTATGGCTTGATAATGTATGGAGCAGGCGACCAGGTGGACTTATTCAAAAATGTAGTCTACTGGTGTGGGATATGTTCAGGGCTCATTTAACTCCCAGCACCAAGCAAATGCTTGCAAGACTAAACACAGATGCGGCAGTTATTTCTGCAGGATTGACATCGTTGGTACAGCCACTGGATGTGTGCCTAAACAAGTCATTTAAAGATCGCATTCAAGAACAGTGGAATGAATGGATGGTTAGCGGCGAAAAGTCATTCACAAAAGGAGGAAACATGCGTGCTCCACAGTTGGATGTTTTGTGCAAGTTTGTCATAAAAGCCTGGAATGATATTGATGCAGAAACAGTAATCAAGTCTTTCAAGAAGTGTGGCATATCAAATTCATTAGAGGGTATGGAGGACGACTACTTGTGGCAAGATGAAGAGGAAGCCGAAGCTGAGACCACACCATCTGATACGGAATTCGATCCATACGATGACTGCCTTACAAATGTATCACAAGATGTCATTGATGTACTTATGATATCAGATGACGAACAGGAGGATTTTGAAGGCTTTTAAAGGGAAACTGTCACGCCAGCAAAACCTGTAAAAATACCGTAGCTTGCAGTTATGATGGGCGTTGCTAACTTGCCAGGGACTTGCCCGGCACTTGCTCTCTCTCTCTTGTTTGTTATCTTCCTCCTATCATCATCAGTTCCAGTTTGGTTGACAGCTTAGAAAACAAACAGCATGGCAGCTCCCATGGGTTTATTGTCTTATCCTTCCTTTCAGCTTTAGAGTGAATTAGGAAAAGTTTAATCCACTTGCACTGTTTTATGTTTACATGTTTGATGACAAACAGCCTTATGTTTATAAGTGACAGTTTTCCTGCTAACTACCTGCATGTCATAAGCATTTGAATTAAAATTACCATATTGAAATCAAATCTGATGTTTTTTTAATTTTTTTTTTTGGTGTGCGTTGGAAGAGGGGTAGTCTTATACGGCGAGTATATCCCAAACTCTATATTTTAACTGGAAAAGTTGGGGGTCGTCTTATACGCCCAGTCGTCTTATACGCCGGAAAATACGGTAATCTTCTAAACGGTAAATGCTGTTTTAAGCAGTTTTGCTATACATTCCCCCCCACCCCTCCAAACATAAAATGCTCTTATGGATGCAATTAGCAGCACATCTTGGTTTATGCTGATCTTAGTTCCCTGTATCTTTTTTAAAATAAAAAACGGCCCAGGATGTAAATGGAGAGTCCTTAGCAATATTAGTATGATTGTAGTGGCTGGAGGCCCCAACAGAGATTTGGGGCACCGTTGTGGTGAGTACTGTACGTACACATAGTAAGAGACAGCCTCTGTCCCAGTGAGCTTACAATCTAAGCAGACAAGACAAAGGGGGAAGGCAACAAGAATGGAATTCAGGTCACAGAGTCTAGAACTCAGATCTTCTGAATCCCAGTCCAGTGCGCTAGCCACTGGAACATGCTGCCTCTCTAATGCTTTTATATGTTAGACTCAGAGCTCCCTGGCACAAACCCTGTGTGTTTCACCTTTTCCTTTCCATCTCCTACATTGGATGCGATATGGGTTATCCAAGTTCCTTGCTTTCAACCCCATGGACCGAATTCAGCCCTGACTTGCACCGCGCCCAACCCCACTGAAACCAACCTCCTGACTTGTCCAGGTATAATCCAACTTTCATGTCCTCTCTGACCACTAGCTGCTGATTCTTTAAACCTTTCTCTTGTGTGGATTCTTTTCTTTTCTTTCTATGGGTAAAGCGTCTCGTTTTTTCCTTTCATTCGTCTTTGCTACTCAGAGGATTTTCCTTTTCAGTGACTTGTTGGTATCCGCTCTCATTGCTTGAAATCTCCTGTGTGCTGTGTGCCTTTACTGCAGTGAAAATCCCATTATATTCTCTAAATGCCCAATTCACCTCCCATTAAAGTCAGTGGAAAGACTCCCGTCGGGAGCCAATGGGAGTTGAATTAGACCCTAAATTGTTGCTTACATTCATATTTCTCAATGTGGTATTTGTCTCTTAGTAACCATCATTTGCAGGCAGTGCTATAAAAATATTAATAATATGTTGCTTGTAGATAGCATCTTCCATCCTAAAGGACCCAACAGCACTTGACAAACATTGTACAGAATCAATTCACTCACCACTAAAATATAGCCACTTCTGCCATGCCGTGCACGCACTAACATTACACAGCTTAGGCAAAGAAGCACAGGAGGATACTGCGTCCAATTGAAACTAAAAGGGGGAGTTTAGATAATGCTAAGAAACCAAGGTTCATACTTGCCAAAAGTACTGGGAAGATATCTTAGCACCACAAGTGGTCAATGGGCAGCCTTAGAATTTGTCCATGTATGCAACACCTTTGCTCATTCCAGTTACAGTAACTCCTCACTTTAACGTTGTTTCGTTGTTACATTGCTGATCAATTAGGGAACATGCTCATTTAAAGTTGTGCAATGCTCCACTCTTACGTTGTTTGGCTGCCTGCTTTCTCCACAGCTGGCAGCCTCCCTACGCCCCCCCTCCTCCCCACAGCGCCTCCTGCCTGCCGGCAGACCCCGCGGATCAGCGCTTTCCCCCTCCTGCCCCGCTTCCTGCCCGTGGCAATTAGCTGGCTTGCGGCGTTTTGGGGGCAGGAGGGAGGGGGAAGGAGCGAGGACTCGGTGCGCAGGCTTCCCCTGCCTCCTGCCCAGAGCAATCAGCTGGCTTGCGGCGTTTAGAAGGGAAAGGAGGGAAGAGGAGGGGGGAGGAGCCAGGATGCAGTCTGGGAAGTAAAGGGGGAGGAGGTGGGGGGGGGAGAAAAGGCAGGTCAAGGGTGGGGGCTTGGGGGAAGGGGGGAGTGGGCGGGCTGAGGGTTGAGCCCCCCGGCCCTGGTACTTGCAGAGTAGGGGAAGCTGCCGCTGCTGCACAACATGCTTCTCCGAGCCTACAGCACCTTCAGCCTCCTTGCCTACCTCATCTCCAGTGCCAGTGGGCTGTGCTGTGTAGGGTAAGGCAGGGGCACGTCCCAACCATAGTACAGTACCTGTATTAAATTGCTTGTTTAAAATGTATATAATGCCTTTTTCTGGCCAAAAAAAAAAAATTTCCCTGGAACCTAATCCCCCCTATTTACATTAATTCTTATGGGGAAATTGGATTTGCTTAACATCGTTTCACTTAAAGTCGCATTTTTCAGGAACAGAACTACAAGGTTACGTGAGGAGTTCCTGTACATTCTTTATCATACCTCCTCCTCCCACAGCTCATTTGGTTCTTTTTCCTTCTTACATTGCAACAATGCATCAGACTATTTAACAGGTTCTACCTCGTAGCTGATAATGGCCAGGATATAACCGAATGGCTGATATAAAAACTAGGTATTATATTATTATTATTTATTGATGTGATTATTTGAGACAGACAAGGTGGGTCAGGGAATATCTTTTATTGGACTGGCTTCTGTTGGTGAAAGAGACAAGGTTTCAAGTTTACACAGAATAAGACCTAAAGAAGAGCTCTGTGTGGCTTGAAAACTTGTCTCTCTCACCAACAGAAGTTGGTCCAATAAAAGATATCACCTCACCTACCTTGTCTCTCTATCATCCTGGGATCAACACGACTACAACACCGTATACAACAGTGTGATTATTTTAGGCATTTTCAGGAGGTTTCCAGACTGAGGGCAGCGCTTAGTACTCTGATTTGATTTTAGCATCTCGCTCAGTTTCTCAATTGAGAGCTGTGGTTTTTGGCTTTCCCCCCATGGACTTACCAACGCTGAGAGGCCAATTAAGTAAGAGGGAAAAAACACTGAATCTATCTCCCCATGTAAGTACTCTCACACTTCTTATCAAACTGTCTGTACTGGGTATCTTGATTATCACTTCAAAAGTTTTTTTGTCCTCTTACTTAATTGGCCTCTCAGCACTGGTAAGACAACTCCCACCTGTTCATGCTCTCTGTATGTGTGTATATATATCTCCTCAATATATGTTCCATTCTATGCATCCGAAGAAGTGGGCTATTGCCCACGAAAGCTTATGCTCTAATACATTTGTTAGTCTCTAAGGTGCCACAAGTACTCCTGTTCTTTTTGCGGATACAGACTAACACGGCTGCTACTCTGAAACCTCCCAATACAAAGTCGTAGAAGCTATTTAGGTTTTTTAGGAATTTGCACAGGTATTTCTTATGAATCATCAGCTGGAGGAATGGGTCAGCAACAGACATATTTTACCAAGCTCAGTTTTTCTTTGAGGCTTTATTCCTGACTCGGTTTGCAAGTTTTAATAATAATAATAATAATAATAATTAATTAATAGCAATTAATAAACAATCTAACTGGTTTCCTCCATAAGCATGGAATTAAACAGAATGTACCCTGGTTGGTCTACAGCCCCAGTCCTCTAGTACCTCCATATCTTTGGAGGCCTGCCTCCCACTGTGCTTACCACAGATGGAGACATTGTTGGAGTTTCCTGGGTCCCTTTGGAGCGCCTGAATGAGTTGCAGCTCCACATAGCGCCACCTTGCTCACGTCTGTAAGGGCTCCCAATTTGCTCATAATTAGGCAGGTCCTCTGAAACTTTGCCAATAGGCTGCAGCAGCACTCATAGAGACAGTCTGTATAGCATCTGAAACTATTTAAAGCAATATGCTGTATTCTTTATTCCCGGTTTTACTTGATTTCCACAGCCCTATAACATATGCCTATAATAAGAGTTGTTGCAGGGACGGTTTCTATGGCAATACCAATTATTAGTGATGAGCCCACTTCACTGCAGGTGCCAGCTTCAGCTGTTGATCCAGCTGCGTATGTGTTGACTGACTGAACGCTGCCAGATGTTGTGCACTATGCAATATATTTATGTACGTACGTAAGTATCACGTTAAGCCAGTTTAGCTAGCGTGTACCATATTCATTATCTAACTGCAAAGAAAATGATACGATGATACACTGAAGTTTAATGTTTTTTTGAAGTGCATTCAGTGAAACCCTGTTGTGCTGACTTGGAAGTTGAAAATGGATTCTCGTTGCTTGTGAGGACACGCAATACTGTTGCAATACTATGCAATACTGCATAGTAACTTCTTATATTTGTATGACTGGGCAATCAGCTTTGCCTTTAAGATTTAGCCTAAGCTTGGCTTGAACTAAAAGTTCAAAATTTCTTCTCATGCATGGGGAAGTGCTCCAGGAAGCCTGCAAAAATGTGGGACTTTCTGGTCATCTGAGGTTGGTCTTCTGCCGTGGTCTTGATCAAAGGAAAGGGTGATTGAATGGGTCTAGTTCTGAGGTGCAGAGTTAGTCTTCATCTCAGTTGTCTCGCTGAGGCCTTTCACAGATGAGAGGTTGATGCACTAGCAGGCAGAAACTGGACTGGGGTTGGTGGAAAGAAGTCCCCTAATGTAGATACTGCTTTCTCCTTGTCCAGAAAGTCAAGTAGAGCCAGAGGGAGAGCTCAAAGAGGCTTCATTTGAAGGCAGAAACAATCTCCTCTGAGAAACTGTCTCCTCTGAGACACCACCATGTGAACAATTGCTCTGACCAGAAGGTAAGCTCCTTTATATGTGGAGGGAGAATTTGCCACCAGGGACTCTTGCCCTTCATTTGACATCTTAAAGGCACAGGGGATTACGCTATAATAGAAAATACCATGGCATTATTCTCTCAGCTTTGTTATGAATTTTTGTGAAAAAAGGGGAAACATCAGACACTATCTTTCTTTCTATATATCATGTTTTAAACTATGACACATTAATTTGACGTTTGGTTTAGAGCAGGAACACTCACTGCATTAGGGATTTTGGTTCTGCTGAGGAAATATGCTTGTGCAGCACCTGAGAGCCACATCTGCATGGACTTATTTTCCATTGCCATTGACAGGGGTCTTCACGCTGCAGTGCTGTGGCAAAAAAGGACCAGTGCAATCCTCTGATGTACAAATCCAGCAGTAGGGAGGAGAAGTTTGGAAGTGATTTCACCTCTGAATATGTCACTAGTGAGACCAATACAGGAGTATTGTGTGCAGTTCTGATGTCCGCATTTCTAAAAGGGCAGTAAAAAATTGGAGAGAGTGCAGAAAAGATCCACCAAAATGAAGTGAGGGCTGGAAAATAGGCCTTAAAGTGACAGTCTTAAACTAAACAGATGAGCTTTATCAAAAGGTCATTTGAATTTGATGAGTAAGTGCTTTTATGGGGAGTGATTATTGGGTATTAATGGGCTTTTTAATCTGGTGGAGAAAGGCATAACAACAACCAATGGCTGGCAGTTAAAGCCAGACACATACATATTAGAAAGTAGGCCCACATTGTTACCAGTGAAAGCGATTAACCTTTGGAACAAACTACCCTGGGAAAGGGGGAGTCTCTGTCTCATAAAGTCTTCTGGAAGATACGCTTTAGCCAAGCACAAATTACTGGTCTCACTACAGGAGTAACTTGGATGAAGTTCCATGGCCTGTGAGTTCCAGGGTTTGAGATCAGCCTAGTTGATGTAATGGTCCTTTCTGGCCTTAAAATCCGTGACAAAACATGCACAAGTGCATGTGAACAATCACGTCCTCCTGGTGCACTGTCGTGGGATCCAGCAGGGGGTGCTGCAAGCCAACAGTTTTGCCCTGCTGGGCTGACATTCCTTTTAGCTTTTATCTCACTGTAAACAAAAGATAAGTCCTCCGAATGCCAGATTCCCAGTTCAAACTGCCTCTGACCAAGGGGAATTTGACTACGCGAACGTGCACACATTTTATGATCAAGCTTAGAGGCTGTTATGCCTGAAAATTAAATTGCTGCACAGAGCAGCTGCCTGTGCGTTGTTGTTTTTTTTGGTTGCAAAGCTGTCATAGCTCAGTGTATACCCTTCCCACAGAGGAAGTTACAATAACATGCACTGTAGTTAACTTACTTCCCAAAGTAACTTGGTTGAAAGTTTTCCTGTTTTTCAATGGCCTTTCCATTTCACAGCATTAGAAAAGGACCATTTCCCCACTTGTTTACATCTTTTCATGATAATTTTGACTGAAAAATTTCAATGTTTTTAATTCGTTTTGCTTCTCGCCTCTTTCCCCTCGTTCGTCACAGGAAAAGGGTTGAGGGCACTGAGGCAACTGGGCCAAAATGACACTTTTTCATGTGGTTAAATTGGAAAATTTCCAAATGAATGAAAATTTCTGCTTTCAAAATAAGACCAAAATAAGACCAATCTCTGGAATGGGGTGGGGTGGGGTGGTGGTGGATCATTCAATGAATTTCCACCAGCTCTACTGGCCTTTTAAATGCCTTCTATTACAATCCAATCTCTGGTTGGATGCCACCCTCCTTTTCTGGGAGTAGAGGGAAGAAAGCTAGGGAGAAAATGGGACCGGAGGATGTGAAGAGAATTGTGCTGGATTTTTTACCAGAGCCCACAGAAGCCACAGTGCGGGAAGGGGGTGGGGCGCACAGGTGGGTTTATAGTGTTGCGCAGTGAGTCACCCACCCTTGTAGCCAAGCGTGCACATGAATGCGCTGCATGTAAAAAGATGCATAATAGAAAATGTCTATATAAAAACATAATGGATAAAACTGCAAAATGAAAGGCTGTCTTTCTATAGCTGCAGTCCAAGGTCTCCTCTTTAGTCAATCTGAGCGGTTGCATGGGTCTCCTTCTGGATTCTGCTGTATTGTTTTGCATTGTAAAATGATCAGTGACATAAATAAATTGCATAGCATTTCATGGTTCAAGGCATTCGAAATTGTAATTCAGTAATAGTTCCCCTCCCTCCCCCAACTCCAAACCTGCTAGAGAGGACTTCGCAGTTAATGTCTGCCAGGACTCTCCTTCAAATACTGCGGTTTATGTAAAAAAAAAAAAAAATTGTTGATGCTTTGTTTGGTTCGGCATGACCTGTGGCCGGTTCTCAGATCTTTAGCTTCTTTATTTGGTCAGTCTCCTAATCTAAGAAATGTTGCTGTTTTACCAAAACGCTCTCTGTTCTCAGTCTACAGTACACACTGCTAATTTGTAGCTAATACTCCCTTTGTGGCTTCTTTAATAAGAGTGGAGAGTTTTGTTTTGTTTTTTTTTCAGAATGAGATGCACATGTGGTTGTTAAACCAGCATTTCTCTGTTTTGGATTACAAATGACACAAGATGCCAACAGCCTGCATACTTTTTTATATAATCTTTTCTATTGATTTTTTCCCCCAGCCTATACCAAATCACTGCAAATCAAGGGCCAGGTCAGGGCCTATCTTGCACACCCACCTAGGAGATAAAAGATGGTGTGAGGTGCTTGCTTGGTCTCCTGAGTTGGAGGTAGCAGTATGGAGCGGGAGGGAGGAAGGTAGTCCCTACCCAGGCATCTATTTCCCACCCTGTACAGATGGAGTCTTGGTTCCGCCCTCCACCTTAGCCCCCACAGCCATGGTTGTGCACTGCACCGTGGGACAGATGCCATGCCAGGTACGGGACTGGTGCAGGGTACGTTCCCCTACCAGAGCAGGGTGGAAACCAGGAGGCAGATTGTCACAACAGTGCAAAAACATGCTGCCTCCTATGCTGGGTTTGTGGCAAAGCCATGAAGGAGCCATTTTAAAAAAAGACAAACCCAAACCCTAAAGAGAAATTGGGTTACAGCTAGCACTGGGTGGACCTAAAAAGTGTTCAGTGGATCATCCCAGATAACGATTGAAGTTCTGGGTGTTCATTGACTATATTGGGACATCTTTAGGCGAGTCTGTCAGTTGATCTTAAGTTTTGCTAGAACAGGAATCAGCAACCTTTCAGAAGTGGGGTGCGGAATCTTCATTTATTCACTCTAATTGAAGGTTTCACGTGCCAGTCATACATTTTAACGTTTTTAGAAGGTCTCTTTCTATAAGTCTATAATATATAACTAAACTATTGTTGTATGTAAAGTAAATAAGGTTTTTAAAATGTTGAAGAAGCTTCATTTAAAATTAAATTAAACTGCAGAGCCCCCTGGACCGGTGGCCAGGACCCGGGCAGTGTGAGTGCCACTGAAAATCAGCTCGCATGTCGCCTTTGGCACATATGCCGCAGGTTCCCTACCCCTGTGCTAGAACAAGCTTGCTGGGACAAGATCATGCTAGAACAAGTTTACTAGGCCATGCTCAAGTATCTTCTGCCTTTGGCTGGGTCACAAGTACTTTGTGGTGTTTGCACATTAGTACAAAAGCAGTTATGAATCAATTCGTTTATAAGGGTCATGATCTTGTACTTAATTAAGAATAATGTAAAAGTGCTCCACTGACTGATATACAAATTGTACACTAGGAACCATTTCGTACATCAGTGAAATGCCATCATTTCTCAGGTGAAACAACGCAACTGTTCAACAACACAAAGCAATGCTGCACAGCAATTTAGAAAAGGAAACAAAGAATAATGGATTCAATTGAAATTGCAGGGAGAATTTACTTAGGCAGCATGTAATTACCAGAACTGGAGTTTATTCAGAACACTGGAGTTAAGACCCCGTCTATTACAAAAGATTGGCCATAAGAAGGATTGTTATAAATTTAAGGAAGTTTTTAGGAAACTGGGGAGCACGATGCTGAAGGGACAATGTTTGATGAAAGGATATGCAAGGATCTGCCACATGGCTTTTGTTTAGATCTGGGCAGTCGAACAACAATAAATGGGCATTTGGCTATTGAATCCGTAATAGGACCTGTCCAATGTACAGTGGTGATTGACCCGGGATCAAACAACAGTTTTTAAACCAGACATGCTAAAAAGGCAAGGGAATTGGGGACCCCAAACGGAACCACTTAATGGGTTTCAAATGGAGACAAAGACTTGGGGCAAAGGCAACTGTCCAAAAATTGGGTTTGAAGACTGGACCTCTGAAATTCAAGGAAGAAGTTTGGGTGGCTGAAACCATGGACGAGCTAACAATTAGTTTGGATTTCATTATGTTTAAGGCTAAGATTTTGTCACAGGTATTTTTAGTAAATTCATGGACAGGATGTGGGCAATAAACAATAAATCACGTAAGCCGGAGCCTCACGACCCAGGGCTGAAGTCATGGAGGTCACGTAAAATCAGGGAATCTGTGACCTCCGTGACTGATAGCCTTAATTATGGTCAACAATTGAGTGGTCAGTGCCTTAAAAATTCAGTCTGTGGAAATTCCCTTGAAAGAGGTGGCCCAGGTGAAACAAATGATTTGTAGGCAAGTGGTTTGCAGTGAACAAGTTGTCCTGCCCCCAGGGCGTTATAACAGCTGTATGCTGTGGTACCTTTCCAGCAACGTAAATATGCGGAGTGGCTGAAACCAGTTTGGGGACCAGGATATTGGGGGAATCTTAGCAGCTAATGCTCTTGTGGATCTGAAGCAGGAGCTGATCCCTGTTCATTTGCTGAATATTTCTGATAAGCTGCAAATAGTAAAAGAAGGGAAATCATTTCAGCAAGGTGTGATTTAGCATTTTCAGAATTAAAAAAGGCTCTTGGGACTGCTCCTAGCTTGGCGTATCCGCGTTTCAAAACCCCTGCCCATAACTGTCAGGATGAGTTAATCAGCAGACCTCCACCTGAGACAAAAGAGGGTTGTGAAATCCCCCAGGAGTTTGGAGTGTGGGTGTGTGTGGGCAGAACACACAGAAACTGAGAACAGATTGAATGGAGAGAGAGGCAGAGGCAAAAATCAAGCAAGCAAAGCAAATAGCCAGTGAGCAGTGTTCCCCTGCAAAAAGTTAGAGAGCCGTCACCAGATCCCCAAAACTCTAATGAGGCTTTGGGCTATAAGCAAAGAAACTCCTTCTGTTCTTCTTGGTCCCCCCTCTGTTCAGAAAAAACAGGATGTTGTACCTTCCTTATAAATAAGATTGCATCAAAGAAAATACTAGTTGCCATCAGTTTCCACTTCTAATATCCCCAGAGTCCTGAACTTTGATTAGCCACTTGCGTCAAAAAGGGGCAACAGTATCTAATGTAACTCCATCAACTTCGATGGAGGTGAACCAGGAATGAGTTTGGGGTTGTGAGTACTTCAGTTGCTGGGCTATTGTGTTAGGTGCCAACCTCAGGGTCCTGAAAAACTGACAGTATGCTTCTCTGGTGGGCTACGTTTGGATACTGCTACCTCAAACCAGGAATGGATAGATTCCTTGAGCAAGTTTGCACATGCTAAGCATTTGAATGACATTATAAATGAAAACACCTGTTACTTCTGATTGCATTTTAGCTGGGCAATGGACTTAAGGCACTTGATCTAACTTTCTTATTGAATAAGTGAAAATAGGGGGAGGGATAGCTCAGTGGTTTGAGCATTGGCCTGCTAACCCCACAGTTGTGAGTTCAATCCTTGAGGGGGCCACTTGGGGATCTGGGGCAAAATCAGTACTTGGTCCTGCTAGTGAAGACAGGGGGCTGGACTCAACGACCTTTCAAGGTCCCTTCCAGTTCTAGGAGATGGGATATCTCCATTAATTTCAATTTCATTTCATTTAGGTTAGTTGCAAGATAAAATAAGTTGCATCATAAAGGACTCTGTTCTCCATTGTTTGGCATCTGTTTAGAGCTGGCTTGGATTGAGTGAGCTCCAGAAATGTCTTTGACCTGCGGGCTTGGGCTTTCACCAGCCATTCCACTGGCTTTTCCGGGTACACACACTCCTTACAGTTGTTTAATAACATCTTGAAAAATAAAAAGAGCCATTTTCCTTGGGATGTGTAAACTCTTCCAGCAGCAGAGAGAAAAAGCAGAGATGTGGTTGTGTTGTGTTTTTTGAAAGAGAGAAAAGAAAATGAAAGTAAAGCCATCAAGGGGATCAAGCAATCAAAGGATCAAGGAGCACTGGGGAAGAGGCAGCACTCCCCTGAGAGTGGAGCAGGGACCAAATTGACCCTCTGAGACCCAGTTAATCTCCACTTCTTCTCTTGCCATAGGTTTAATAAGCAGTGCCAGCTGTGGAGTTGTTTTGGGTAGAAATTTAAATTTTTTTGACCAATCCTGAAACTTTTAACCTCTTAAAAGGAGTGTGTGTCAAAATTTGAAATTGGTGCAAAATTCCTCAAAACTGTAAATTTAGAAATATTTAAACTGGCTCTAATGTACAAAGCCTTATTATTTTCTCAAGGCTGCTGAGAAGGGATGACTTAGTAAACCGGGTCAGCATTAAGGCCAACGCCACTGTAGTATGTATTTAACTATTTTCAGAACAGAATCTGCCTTCTCATTCACACATCGGACACTGAGAGTTACTAGCGAAATCCTAGTACACAGTGCTTCAGCGCTGTAATTGTAAATCTTCCTAATAGAACCCAGCCATTTCAGACCATCCACCATCAATCAGTGCCCCTGATGAGTGGGCTTTGAATGCCTGGACAAAAAATAATTAATCACGATTAAATCAAAACCAGTATGCTGCATCTGAATCAGGTGTTAGTCGGGATGTATTCCTTTGAGGGGGGGAAAAATGGCATGGCATGGTTTAGGTTGTGAGGAAATGTGAGTGATGTGGATTTACAGGCTTTCTAGTGTGGAGATGCTTCATATGGTTGGAGCTTGCTGCTCCTTGGGACATCATCTGGTTTCAGAATACAGGTGTCCTGCAGCTTGCCACAAACAACACGGGGCTGACCCTGGTCTCACTCACATCGGTTTTACAACCGATTTCAGTGGAATTCTGCCTGGTTTGTGCCGGTACATGGGAAAAGAATTGTGTGTAGCTGAGGAAACCTAGAGAGATGGAAGGGGTCAGATCAATCAGCATTTGTTACTTCAGTAAAACAGTGAGGGTCAATGGGGAAAAAACCATCCAGGGGAGATAATTCTAGTCTGTATTGACTGACTTTCTTCCTTTGTTGTTTGCAGTGGTTTTGTAGCCGTGTTGGTCCCAGGATGTTCTAGAGAGAAGGTGGGTGAAGCAGTATCTTTTATTGGACCAACTTCTATTGGTGAAAGAGACAAGTGTTTGAACTTGCACAGAACGCTTCTTCAGGTTTGGGAATGTACTCAAAGTGTCACAGCTAAATACAAGGTGGAACAGGTTGTTAAGCAATAGGAGTTAATATACTGCAGGGGACCATTCAAGGTGAAGTGGACTGTTAACTTCTGCAGTTAGGGACAAAAGAGGGTTAGTAGGTTACAGATTCTTGTCATGAGCCATAAATCAAATGTCATTATTGAATCCATGATTTTTAGTGTCATACAAAATTATGAATTTAAGCTCCCAGGCTCATCTTTTGAAGGTTTCCTTTGGGGGGGGGGGGATGGAGAGTTTGTATATGGAGTGACCATTTTGTGAACTATGTTTGCCCATGGGTGATATTGTATTTTTGTTTTTTATCATGTTTCCGTGTGAGTTCATTTGAGAGCTGTTGCATAGAAACATAACATGATCTTTCATTCTTTAGCCATTTTCCCCTGTAGTTTCAGCCATTAATGAATCAAATCTTATTTATAGCAGACATTGCTTGAACCAAAGCACTGTCTGCAATACCGCCAGGAGAACACGTGAACAGATAAGAATACATGCTTGCCAGTATCAACAGATAAATTAAATATGTACCATGCATGCTCTGTTTACTTAATATGAATTAATACTCTGGTGCAAATTCATTGCTAATATTCTCTTAAACAATATTTTAATTTATCTTTTACATGTAACATTCCTCCCTGTCTGGAATAGTTTGAGCATATTTTCCCCATTTCTTCAGCAATTTGCATAACATTAGGTCAAAAGCCCCTTGAGAATTTGTTACATGATATTTTTGTAAAACAGAGTTATCCTTTTGCTGTGAATGGAAGTTAGACTTGTAGGATAACTTTACAAAGGCACAAAAAACCAAACCCCCTGGCTATTGGTTATTACCAACTACTTTGCAGAAAGTTTGAAAATGTAGATGAAGGCTCCAAGCAGTCAATATGTCTGTCATTGTGGCACATAAAAAAGACATTGCTGAGGCAATATAAACCATAATTCTCCCCAGAAGATTGATAAAGGTGGTTATGTGAAAAGTAATTATGATTAGAAGCTCATAGAAGTGGCAGGGCTGGCACTCAATTTTTCAGCATGGCATAGTCCCCTTTTATACGGCATCTATACACCCACTACTCAGCAAAGAAACCTCATCTTTATCCTGGATTCTTATCTCTCAGCATGGGTAAAAATATTTTGTTGGAAAAGTGTTTGACTTTGAATAGAAAGTAATATACGTATTCTTGGAATTCTGCCTCTGAGCTAAGGAACAATAACCTTAACTTTTTAAATAGGCTCTATTACTCAGTGATCATTCTGAGAAGATTAATAGTAATGGCTCTATTTTATTATTTTTTATAGCAGGTTGTAAGGAAAATGAATGTTAGTTTCTATGTCACATGAAGGTCACCCTGACCCCCACTGGCACTGGGGAGAACTTCACTGAACTGTTTTTTGTTGTAGTTCAACTTTGGTTACCAGAATTAATAAAAGAGAAAAATAAATGCCCCAAAAACCTCACAATGCAGAATAACTCTGCAGTCGCAGTCTCCAAATAAAACCACCAGCAGAGCATGAAAGTTGGATGGGAAGCAAAATAACTGATCTACTGGATTATTTGGAAATTACTCACTCTGAGCCTACATTTTAGGTAAAAGAAAGATGAGATTTTTTTTTGCAGCTAAGGTGGTGCAAACTGATCTTTTTGGAATGGATCCTATCCCCCAAAACATCCTAAACTCCTGAAAATAGCCCAACCTGCCCCATCCCTTCTGCTTCTGCTTTTTTTACCTACCTCTGTGCTTCTGCTGGCCAACCTCCCACTGCTGTTTGTAGCTGATTCCCTCGCTGACCCCACCTAGATACGTACTCCTGGCTGAACCAACAATTCCTTTGATGGTTTCCAACCCACTGCTCAAGCTGAGAACAAGTAAATGGCATTAAGGCCAACTGTGGAGGGGATAGGCCTGAAATCAGTACAGCAATGAGTCGTGATTTGTTGTAGGCAGTAATCCCATTGTTTCAGACTCACCTTCCCATTGCAGGGAATTCTTCCCGACCCCCTGCAATATAGTGAGCCTACCTTTGAATCAATCACCTCATGTATCTAAGCAAGAAATTTAAGCAGCAATTGGAGAATTCCTGTGGTTTCTATTCAGGGCCCCATTTTCAGCAACGCTGAACATTCACGGCTGCAAGTGAAGTCAAAGGGAACCACTGGTGCTTATCATCTCTTCCAATTAAACACCATCCTGACAGACCTTAGAGTCTGATTTTCCCAGAGTTCAACACCCACATCTGGGGCTAGATTTTTCAAAAGAACTCCGCTCCCAGGTAGGCCCCAAAATAGGCTGGCCTGTCAGAAGTGCTCAGCCCTCGATAGGTCCTGGGTGTTGACTTCCTTTGAAAATCTGGCTCCAGTTGTAGGGACTTGAACTTCCTAGATATGTGGTGTTTATTTAACGATAACTCAGGCAATTTGGGGATCTTTAATATTCCTTACTAGATTCTGATGACATCAGCAAAATGTGACATGGACTAATCCATCATTCATTTGACTTCCAAAAGCAGGAATCATATAGCTGGAGAAGGCCCATCCTTTGGTACAAGGAGCAACATGTGTGCTGATCATGTCTCTGCTAGCCATCCTGTTATGCCCCACTTTGGCTCCTCTCATTGTGACAAATTTTCCCTGTGACTTTTTTGAACAGCATTTTTTCCGGCGTGTGCGAAGCCGGAAAGGGCAGAGTTTTGCGTGGTGGTTTTGGAGCGTGCATGCTTGCAGGCCTAGTCAGAATTTGGCCCCACATTTAAAGTCCTCAGTTACAAAACCAACATTTTGAATGCAGCACTTAGCTTATGGTGGCGATGGGACAGGCCACGGAAGATTTAACTACGTGCATAAAAATGTGTCTGGGCTTTTCTGATCTTCCCTGGAAATATCAGAAGATGGAGCTTTCCCCGGAAATTTGTAGCACCTTTCCCTTTTATCTTTATGCTAGAAAAACAATACCTTTTCTAGTGGTATTTCCCGGCTTCATTTCCATCCTAAACCAGGAAGTTCAGATGGAGAGAAAAAAACATGATACAAAATTTGGGGTCACCTTGAGTTGATTCTATTTCATCACAATCGTTCTACTCAGCATTTACGTGTTCGATGTGCTGAGCAAGCTGTTTAGTCCTTGCAGTGCCACAGATGGAGAAGCTCAGATTCAGAGAGGTAATGAGCCAAATTCTTCCGTCTGCTAATCCACTTCGCAAAGCTCTTGTGGCTCAAAGTGGACTTAGGTTGGCCTGAAATGTCTAGCAGATAATTCCCCCGTGAAGGGAAGCCTGCAACCAGCAGAGATCACTCTTGTATTAGCCAATACCTAACCTCTCCACCCTCATTCAGCATAAGGGCATGCCGGTAGCAGGACTCTCCAGTGGGTGAAGAATCCTGCCTAACTGGGTTTGCCCAAAGCCAGGCCATGTGTAAATGCCCAAACTGGGTTTGAAACTCAGAAGTACCTGACTGCCAGCCTCAGACTCTTTTTCTTTTTTATTTTCAAAAGACCATGCTGCATTTTGCTTTTATCGAGACCTGCTTAGCCCATCCTGCTACTAACTAGTTCTATTAGTTCTATTAGTGTTACCAACAGTGGTCAACCAGAGAAAGAACAGTAAAAACATTGTAAGTGGGGTATAAGAATAGAACAGAGAAAGTGCTTAAAATACATTGGCGTGTAGCAGAAATAGATAGTAAATATCTTATCTATAGTTCTTCCCCACCCAAAATCAATCTTGAGAATCTTACTTTCCCCCCCACCCCAAATGAAGATCCTCTTTCATATCCAAACCACTTGGGAGTAATTTAATCTCCTGTTCAACTCCTGCCCAATCATTTTATCTTTCATTTCCTTCCATTGTATTCCATCTGGCACGTGGCCCATCTGTTATAAGTCCCAGATATCATACAGTAATTTTGGAGATTTATGGAAAGGGAAAATAAGAATCAGGTGGGTTGAAGCAAAAGTTGCTTATGGTTTGTGGACGTCTCGGGGGAATTGCACAGAGCCTGCAACAGCACGGAAGTGTCTCCGTGGAACAAAGCCGGAGAGATAAGGCAAAGCAACCCTAGTTTTCTGTAATAACTGTATTTGTGCCAAGTCACAGGTAATTACTCCTATTTAGGGGAATGGTGCTCCGCAGACTCTAAGGGAATATTTTCAAAGGCACAAATTGCAGCTAGATGACTAGTCCTCATAGGAGTTGGGCACCTTTGAAAATCACCCTGTAATTGCAGTGCTGATAAAACTGACCCAAAAGTCACTTTAAAAACTTTCATTTTTACCAGTTTAAACATTTGCTGGTTTTTGCCTTATGTTTGCACTTTCCATGACAACAAAAGCAGGATCTTGTTAGCAGAAAGTCTCCCTTCCAAATTCTCTACTAGTCGTTAATAGCTGAACTGGAATGGGTACGTTTGTAGTAAGCCTACTGTCGGTTGCCACACCTCTCAAGAGAAAGCTGCTTCTGTTCTTGCCTAGTGTAAAAACCCTGCATAAAATTGCTTCTGGAGACCATGGGCATGAGGCAATCTGCAAAATCTCACTGAAAAATTGCAAAATAGGTCCGAACTTCATTAAATGAAAGCAAGTGGTGTTAAATTTTGCAACCGTGGGGGAATAATTGCTAAATTTTTCACTGCTACAAATTGTTGTGACTATTGATTAATGTTTAAAGTAGATGTGAATCTAGGCAGCCGTGTAAAGTGTTGTCTCAAAACGCCAATCATTATATTACCCAGTCCAATGACAAAACAACCCTCCCCTTCCTCCGAACCGGGACTTTGGATTCCCCAGTTGACATTAGGAAGCCAAAATAATGATCGCCTTCCCCCCCCTTTAAATACTTTTTGTCCTGCATCCAGATGTGCAAGAGGGATGAAATCAAAAGCATGCAAATCCCACTCCACATTACTAATTGATATAATATAGGGACAGGCAGTAAACCAGCCAATGACATTGCCAAAATATACATAGGGGAATGCTAGGAAGCCTCCCAGAATGGCCAAAACACAGATCAAGCACATAGGAAATCAGCTTTGAGCATTAAATCCTGGTGTGACATTGAAATGAAAAAGCTCCAAACATTGTTGGAATATACATAGGAGGATCAAGCAGATTAGTATACATACAGGAGCGCATGCAAGCATACATATAGGAGCACACGGCAACTATCCAGGTGCCTGGCATTGCCCCGAGCATGCACAGACGCACGTGATAGCTCAGCCAAGATATGTGCAGGAGCAGGTAGAAAACAAGTCTCCTGCCTTGGCAAATATTCATTTGTGCTCATTTGCTTCTGGTTCAATGCAGAAACGCACTGGAGCACGTACAGGAAATGAGGTTCAACATTGCCAAAAGACCTCCTCATGGTAATCAACAGGAAGCCTCCAAAGGCTTGGAGCTGGTTCCGGAGAAGGATCCAGTGGTTCACCTGTTTTCCTCAAGCTCTCTCAGCCTGCAGAGGGTCCCACTATTCACCACAAGAATCATTCGCCCTTTTCCAAAACAGTGGCAGGGCAATGGTAGGGTCTGGTTTACCATGTGCTCCTCTATGTATGTTGGTACAGCTGAAAGCTGGCTTACTGCTCACTCCTACATGAGTTTTTTGTTTGTTTGTTTGCAGTTCCTAGGTCTATTTTGCTATGAGTTCTCCCCAGCTCTTGCCTAAAGAATGGCTTTCATCACTGCTACCTCATGTTGCCTTCTGGCTGGAGGCCCAGTGATTCCTTACCCCCCTCCAACATTGTCGGCCATTGCAGTTTGGACTTATGCTAGAGCGGCCCTGAGGGGTGTGATAACTTAACCTGGGGTCCATAAAGATAGTTTAAAGCTATCTTTACCTTTTACCTGTCTCTGCTACCTTACCTTTTACCTTAGCTCTTGGGCTCAACGCAGCTTGGCTGGGATGCGAGGGGTAGAGAGCTAAGTTTCACTAATTCTGCTGAATTTCGTATTAAAAGATTATGTGGGAATGATTATTGTGAATAGAGCATAGTTATCAGATAGACAACCCAGGAAAGAGAATTCCATATAAGAGAAAATAGCGGTGGTGACATGTATTATTGGAATCTGCTTTAATTATTTATGTTCATTGCTAGTATAGCAAGAGAGAGCATTTGCCATACCAGATCAAACTAGTGGTCCAGTTGATTTGGTATCCTGTCTTCAACTGTGGCCAATTCCAGATGCTTCAAAGGAAGGTGCAAGGAACATGGATAATTATGGAATTACCAATTCACTGGGGAAATTCCTTCTCAACCCCCATCAGTGAGTGGCTGTCTTATACCTTGTAACACAAGTGTTTATACCTCCCCCTTTTTTTGTTATCCTATTTAATGTAACAGTGGATGTTAGATGCAAGGCCCTGTTCCAGCAATGCAATTAGGCATGTGCATAGTCCCAATGACTTTAGAATCCTAGTGAGAGCTTGGAATCAATATTTGTGGCAATGAGTTCCACTATTAAAGCAATAATTTAACACACAAAACACTGCATTAAAAGTTCCGTTCTATTGTACTTCAGCCTAGACACTAACATATTTTCACTGCTAAAATCGGGAGGAAAATAAGTTTTGTGTTTCTCATGGACGAATTGTCAGTAGTGGTAGAAGAGTTTACTTTTTAATCATTGTCGAAGCCTCTTCTAACATCCTTCCTAACGAATACAGATTTTCCTTGTAATACATTGCAATCAGTTGCACAACAATAGCCATTGCTATGTTCTGTTAATGGACATGGACACAGACACATGTATTTCCAGTGAATCCTGAGGAGACTTTTGGCTGTTCTTAGTCCACGTTCTTGAGGGAAAAATCACATTGCACATTCTAAAACTCCCAGTGACTTCAACAGCAGTCTTGGGTGAGCGAGAGATGTAGGACTTGCCCCTTAAGTGTTAGGTTTCCAAAATGTTAGTTTTAAGGATTGTTGTACAGTCTGTAACTGTTTGAATTTTAATGAATAGCTGTGATGATAACCAGATTCTCATGTTTTATAGAAAACTGGCACTTCATAAATACTAAATTGTGCTATTTTCTACATCTGTGCTGGTTTCCTACAACTCTGGAAATGAAATTATTGGCCGATGTCTTATAACTACCTAGTGAATAACTATCACTAGCCTATTCATTGTATGTCCAAAATATATAAATAACAAAGAAGAATTCCATATGTTCAGGAAAATTGGAAAACCCAACAAAAATATTACTCCAATCTGGCATAGTGTTTCTTAAAGAGCAGTCAAGGAAAAAGTGTTTTTTCCCCCTGCGCTAGTATTATTGCAATAGTAAAATAAAAAGTCTGCTGTCATCAGCTTTTTATCAGCTATTTGATATCCAAGGGCACTGTCCGCCAGAAGTGTTGGCTTTCTAGTGCGTTCATAGGCATCCATGAGATGGGTAGCTACATGGGCTTATTGTTCCATAGCAGCGTATGCATAACATTTTGCAGTAGAAAATGGACACCATCCCTGCTTCTAGGTAATACTCATAACCTCAGAGTTCTATGTCACTGCACTGCAATCATCTATGTTCTGTGAGAATAGGGATAACCATGAGGTTACCTTAACTTCAGTCTCTCCACTCATAAAAGGATAATGCAGGAGCGGGAAGCTAGACAACCGCACTTGGAATTTATAAATCTAGAAATACCTGTTGTCATTCCTATGTGTGGGTTTGCAGAGACTCAGAGGGTGTAGTGAGATACAGGGTCCATCTGGGTATTGGTCCTTTCTAGGAGATCTTCTAGGGAATTTCTTATTAGCCAGATCTGAATGAAAGAGTAGTTGTCTTGCTCTCGGAGAGTGATTGCAACATGCAAAGCACACTTTTCTATCTCTTAGGTTTGATGGAGATGTTTTGGACCAAATTTTGCACATGAGCACTAGTGTGAATTTGAAGTAACTCTCTTTACTCCAGTGGGATTACATCAAATTGACAGCAGTGTAATTAACAGCTAAATCCGGTGGCCCTTAATTGAGTAGAACTGTTCAAGCTACGTGGGAATGAGGACCAGAGGATGGTCCTGATGGCAGTGCAGACCCAGCGCCGCCCTGTTCTCAGCTTCAGTTCAAAACAAGGGAATTCTGGGAGGAGTAGTTCCCACGGTTGATGGGAGTGTTAGGCTTCACAGCAAAGAATGTTGGGAAGGAGTGCCGGAGGATATAAAACAGCCCTTCCCTCAAAAGAAGGAAGGCTCAAGATCTGCAGCAAGTCTTCTCTCCTGAGAGAGACATTAAGAAAGGGGCAGTAGCTTTGGTCTGGGAAGGTCTTGGAGAAAGTTTAGAAGAAACCAATGAAAGGGCCTATGAAGAGGCCTAAAGAGGTAACTAGATGTCTGGGTAAGGGACTCCAAGTGTGGGTGTGGGGGAGGAGATGATGGTTTGGTGAGACATCCTGGACCTAGGAGAGGACCAGACCTGGGAGAGGAATTCATGGGCCATAACAGAGCAAAGCAAGAAGCCTCAAGGGGAGAGAAGTGGGGAGAGTTGGTGGTTGGCCCTGACACCTGTTTCTTTCTCTAGGGCACCAAGGCTCCAAACCCCTAGCAAAGAGGGTAAGGAGAGAGCACACTGATCTCCAGATATTCTCTGTTGTGGAAGAGCCCCGAGACTCCTTTAACTTGTGTCAGGAGCAGGGCAGGCCCTGGGCTAGGCTCAGAATATTGGTGGTGCCAAGGTAGCCGAGAGCCACCTTTCTCTCCCTCTGGTGCTGCCCCAATGTCGGCTCCCAGGGATGTGCTGCTAGAATGATGAACCCAGCCTCACATATCTCTGGAATATCAAAGAGTTAAAAAAAAAAACCAACCACCCCAACCTCAGCAGCTGATATTTAACATCATGAATGAATGTTCCCACGGGCACCAGAGTGGGTACCTGAATTCTCTAGTTCAGAACGAACACAGTGATGCAGTCCATGCTATTTTTAATAGCAATGCTCTGCACTCAGTGTGCTCATCCGTGTGTGTATAATCGCTTTGTGCATCATTTGAAGCTCTTATAAACAAGCCACTCACTGAGGAGTCGTACATTAGGCAAGTCTCCGGGCAGAGTCCTTGAGCAGTGACGTGACTCAGTTGTAAATGTTCGCTGAGGTCCAAGTAGGGGCCGAATGTTCAGGGAAAACAAATTGTGTCAAGGAAGAATTACGGGACTTGGACGGCCGTGCACATTAGTCTTGCCAGAGATGCAAAAGGAGGAGGAGACACAAGGGAATTTAACTGCTGGAACATATCCGAAGGGCTGTGCCAATCAAAACCTGAGCAAATCCCTGAGAAATACCAGCTGATGGTAATATATTTCTTCTGTTAATTGCGTCTGAGTAAGGAAACTAGAGGAACCTCTTCTGCAAATGTGAGAAGGATGCCATAAAATGCAGAGAGGCACTTGTTAAGCCTATTTGCTGGTGGCACAAGGATCATTCAGATTGACAAGGAGGAAATGCAAAGAGCATCCGCTCTTCCTCTGCATCTGCAGGGTCGCTGCTTTTAATTTGTGAATTCACATGATGTAAGGCCTGAGAATCTCGTTAGAGCTGCAGAGGGAGCTCTTTTGTTTTTAAAGGGTGTTCTGACGTGAATTGCCCAGGCTTTTAAAGGCTACTATCTTTCTCAGTGTTAGAAGCAATTCAAAACCTGAGCCCAGGGGTGCTGGAACAATTTGTATAGTGGGGGTGCTGGGAGCCATTGAACCTAACTATAAACCCTGGATATGATGGAAACTGCTTCAAACCAGGGAGTGCGGCAGCACCCCCAGTTCCAGCATCCGTGCCTGATCCTCCAGAGAGAAGTATATGAGCTCTGCTCTACGGCATTATGGGTAAAGGAAGTGGGGGATTTGGGGGTGAAGAGGGCTTGTATTTACTTGCACTCTTATGGATTATTTAAAAAGGGAAACACAAAATGCAAAATAAAGCATAAAAGGCTTGTACAGTTGGTGTGAGCGTCCGAGTGATAGCCACAGCGGTACAGTCTGAGGATATCATCACTAAAAACACCTGTCAAAAACTGAACAGTCGTAGTTCTTCCAATCCGGCTCTATCGTCGTCATTTCTGAGCTATGGTACAGAACACTTTCTCCGTTTCCAGAATAGGCCAATCCATCGGTTTGGAGCTGCTCTGTTGCTAAGTTCAGGGCAGCAGGAATATGGGAAGAGGGCAGAGAAAACTGGCTTCAAGTCCCCTTTGTGCTCCCAGGATTCCGAGTGTCTCTAGTGCAAGTTATCGCAATCTAAAGACTGCTCTCAGTTATGTCCGACTCGCTATTGCCCCCTATAGGGCATTAGAAGTAGAGATAAGCTGGAGCACAGTGAAGAATCTGCCCCTCAACTCTAATCAAACCCTGACATAATTGCCAGGTTGGGCTTCTCTGCCCCAGGGCTGTTTCTCTCCTTGCTATCCTTATGCAGCCCCTTCCCTCATTTCAACTTGCAGCAGAGTGAGGGTCTTGTGCAAATCTAAAACGGCTCCGCATGTTACAAAAGTCACTTTCTTTGAGCAGAGACTGAGCTGCGTAGATGAGAGGAAGTTCAGGCACTTCCGAACACATGGGGACTTGCAGAGAAATGTTTGCAGGAAGAACCTGCAACTCTGGTGCGGGCAAATATAGTCAGGGAGGTTTCTTTCCGTATCCTCTTACTATTATCATAATTGTTTGTTTAGTAACACCGATAGCCCCACTTGAGATGGGGCTGTACAGACACATGAAAGAAGGCCCCTGCCCTGCAGCGCATACAATCTAAAGAGGCAAGACAGACAGAGGACAGGAGGGGATACCGAGCAGAAGGAGGAGAAGTAAGTTGCTGAGGTCACACAGCAGTTCGGTGGCTGAGCTGGGAACAGAAGCCGGGTTTTCTGACTCCCAGGCTGGTGCTCTATCTGCTGGAGACCACGGCCTCCCTAAACTCAGTCCATGTTCTCCAGAACTCATGACAAAATGTTGTTCCCTCTGTCTCACCGGCATGGTGGTAGTGGAGCAGTTCCCTGTGTTGCTTCAGCCAGCAGGTTCTGGAGTCCATTGAAGGCTGGATTCACTCCCCGCTGCTTCCGCCATTTCTTTCTCCTCTCACAGGTTAAGCAATAGGAGAGCAGCTACGGCCGCTCAGGAGAGCCCAGCGGTGCTTCAACTAGCACAGGCCCCAACGCCCTGGAGGACAAGAATCATCCTTTCATTACCCTTCAGCCTTCCCATCTCCAGGCACCAGCTTGGCAAGCAGGTGTGTGGGGCGGCCGCTCCGGAGAGGGGCGGCACGTCCAGCTATTCAGCGGCAATTCAGCGGATGGTCCCTCACTCTAGCTCGGAGCGAAGGACCTCCCGCCAAATTGCCGCCGCAGATCGCGATCGCGGCTTTTTTTTTTTTTTTTTTTTGTGCCGCTTGGCAAAAATCCTGGAGCCGGCCCTGCCCATCTCCCTCCACGCTACACCATGAGAACAAACCTCTGCCAGCCTCATTCTTTCCCACAGCTCAGCCAACACCTTGACCAGGAAATCCAAACCGCCCTGCCTCTGCCTCAGAAGCCTGTAAACTTGACACATCCACTTCACACCTGGATGGAATCAAGAAATCCAGAGTTCACAAATAGCTTTTTCCGGGTATGTTGTCCAAGTTCAGACCAGCCAACCCGCCTCTGAAATGGCTGGGATCCATCAAGGAACCCTCCTGTGTGTGTATGCGTGTGTGTCTGTCTCTTTGTGATATCACTGTGATGGCAGGTGTCACCAGGTGATGCACGGTCTTTCAAATTCTTTTTCTGAGCTTGCGAGCAAGTCTTGACTCTTGGGGAAGACATGCTGTCTTGCTGGGAGTCCTGGCCTCTGCAAGGCTCTTTGGGTAGACAGCCCAGGAGAGAGGAGCTCAGTGAGCAGCAGGAGAGTTTGCTGTCTGCTATGGGCTTGAACAGACCTGATTCTTGAAGTAGAATTTCTCCCTGAGAGCTGGGCATTGGTGTTGGGCTGAGATTCCAGGAAGAAGGGATTGCCCTGCATGCTGTCTGACCATCTCATTTCAGGACTTGTGTGTGTGTGTGTGTGTGTGTGTGTGTGTGTGTGTGTGTGTGTATCTATATATATATAGATATAAAATAAATTATACTGCAAGAATACCCAGACTCCACATAGCTGATTTTCCTCCATTGCAAACCCGACCTGCAAGGCCCCAGACATCTGATCCCACTCAACCAATAGGCAATGATGGTGGCAGAAGAAGGCTGGTGTCTTTTCTTGGGGCAGAGTCCCACGACTCTCTCCCACTAGACCAGGGACTGAAGCTGCAATTCACTGTGATTATCTTACCTGATCCGAGTTTAGTTCCATGCCTGCAGAGCTCCTGTCTTTCAGGAGCAGTGACAGGGTTAACCGGTGACCAGCCAGCCTTCAGAAAGCTATGTCTTAGATATTCAGAACAAAAGCATTACAGGAAAAACAAACAAACTGATCTTAAGACCAGTAACCAGCTTATAGGTAGGGCTTAGCTTACCGAGCAGTCACCCATCACTCACCCAGAGATCCTGACAGGAACAAAATACTTCAATCTCCTTCCATAGATTCTGTCCCTCTCGGTCACGGTGTCATGTCAGTTCCTGGATTCCCTCCCTCTGTCAGGCTGGTCACTTTATATAGTTTTCTGTTCTCTGTTAGCCTTCATAAACCAGTCTATGCCATTTCCCCCGGAGGGAGAGGCTTTCTTAGACTTGATTATCTGCCTAGAGATTTGCATTCATTGCTGCCCCCTGCTTCAGTGATTTTATTCCTTCAGGAAACCCCTCTAATTGCCCCAGGGAGCTAGAATACTATCCCCAGCTCATAGCATTTAAAAGTTGATAACATGGTCTCTGAATATCCGTTGTGCCCATAAAATCTATCAAAGACTCTGGGACCTAAGTGGGGTGCCCTCACTGAGGTCAGAGTTGCAGTTACCTTGGGATGTGTGACAGGGGCAAACACTTATTCATCCATATCTTTCCTGATCTTCTGCCTGGTTATAATCCCAGTGACTGAGTTAATCTGTTCTCTCTTCCCCGTGATCCGATCTGAAATTTCCCATTAGCTGAAACACTAAATTTGACACATTAATCGTTGGTCATTTCACAATTTTTTTTTTCTTTGCTGAGGAGGAAAGGGCATTCCCCACTCTAATCTAACCTCCTGGGAAAGCACATGGCTTTCCAGGGCTTAGGAGCAAAGACGTAATCATTTCGATTGTTTAGTATTGTATATTCTGTTGCATTTTAGGCTCCAGCGTAAGCAGACAACTGATCGGTGCCAGCTGGCGTAATCTAGAGAAATCCACTGGGACAGAGTCGCGTGTGAAGGCATTTTGTAGATCTTTTAAAATTCAAAGTGCATTGTGACTTTAAACCGAGTCGCTTTATCACTTTTAAAATTACAAGTAAAAAGGAGCCAACTGAATGAAAATAAACTATAAAAATGTTAATATCAGGCAAGTTGTTTTGCGATGACTAGTGGGCTGCTTCTCTGCTGAGTATGGCATTGGGATGCTTTAATGTTTCTTTGGTTTCTCATTTACATCTGCATGAAGCATTATGTTCCTGGGAAGTAATCATCTCCATAATGTTCTGTACTCCCCCCATGTGCCCATTGTAACACCTGTTGTCTCTTGTCATATGCTTAGACTGCAGGCTCTTTGGGGCAGGGAGAATCTATTTGTTATTTCGTGTACAGAGCCTCGTACGCTGGGGCCGTGATCTCTGGCTGGGCCCTTGAGGCACTATCGCAGTACAAATAATAAAAAGCAGAATATCTAGCTAATTGCCGAAGTAGCATCATCCAGCATGTCTTAAATAAAGCACTGACGAAACACCGAATATACTACAGAGTAAGGCTGGGAGGGGAGGAGAACTGTGTGAGCTGTACTAAAAGGCCATTTAGATATGAGAGAGACTTATTAGCTCATCTAATCCACCATGCCAGTGCAGGATTGGTCTCTACGGTACATTCCCCAGTGCTTTTGTCATCATCTAGTGCATCAGTAGGGTGAGTACTTCGTGGTTGTAAATCCCAGGAACAGTGTGGCCATACTGGAATTACATTGAGCCTTAAGGGACCTGACCCTTGGTTCAGCTTTTTCTCAGGCTTCAGCAATGCTGTTCCCGTTTGGCAGCATGGCTTACTTGGTTGGTTCATGCAGATGCTTGCTTGGTTCATGTATTCATTGAACTCTTATGTTGACATACCCTGTTCCTACTCCATCAAATCACGTTGGAAAGAATCCATGACTTGGCATTAAGCAGTATGTAGCATATGGCTGAGTCACAGTTTTGTTTTGTTTTTTTAAAGCAATGACTCAAACGGTGGGAGAAAATGCCACATTTAACTGAAAAAGCGATGATGAGCCCTTAAAAAGCTCACATTATAAAGCTAACAAATGAACGAAGACTAGTGGACTCAGGAAAAAAAACGACGACTCAGGAAAGTCCAAGGGGAACAGAATAGAGAAATAAAGGAAGAGGTCCATATTCATCTTTGATTTATACCCATCGAACCCTGTCGACGTATTTTGACGTTAATGGGGCTGTAGCTGAAAGCAAGGGTTGTAACTGTAACTATTGGCCTAGAAAATTAAAGAACAAAAGCACACACCGAGACCAAAACTAACATTGAAAAGAAGGCAATCAAGAAAAGAAGAAAATAGAAAATGGTAAATCAGTTGCAAACAGGAGGGAGAAATCAAAGCATAAAGAAAAAAGGGGAAAAGAAAACGATAAAGAACTTGATCAAAGAAAGAGCAATGAAAAGAGAAAACACAGAATAGCAAGCAAAGGGACGTCACAGAAGGGCAACGCAAAACTGTCAAAGAAGAGAGAAAAGGAGGATGCAGAGACGAGAAAGGGTAACCCAAAGGAGAGGGAAGGAAGGATGCCGTCAACAAGGAAAGGAAAGCTCTGAAACCTGAGTGTCCTGCTGGAGCCAAAGAAAGGTGGAAAGTTTCCTGCCTTTGTTCCCTCTACATCTCTGATTCCTGTGTTGTTGCCAGGACTATGCTGACCTGCTCTGCACAGATGGGTCATAGCAATGGGGAATGGTAGAGACATGAGCTGAAAGGCAGCCCAGTCAATACATAGCAGCCTGAAAGGCTTCAGAGATCGGGATTTGCATAGCTAGTGGGAAATGTTTTACTGACAGAGCTTTTCAATGGCAAATGCCGTTTGCGTCAAAATGGAAACATTTTGGAAAATATTGATTTTGATGAAATTTGAGTTAGGAAAAAAAAATGAAAAAAGGGGTTTCAATAATTCCAAATGTCCCATTTCAATTTTTTGGACTGGAATGTTTCGTGCTTTTAAGCAATTTTTCAAAAGGAAATTAATTGGTGTTTTATATAAACAAATACACGCGGGTCAAAATTGGAACAATATGGTTTGATTTCATCAAAACAAAATATCTTGATTGACCCCTGAATGATTTTTTTTCCAGAATTCCATTTTTTGGGAAATTTCAAAATGTGTTGTGTTTGTTTCAGAACAGACTTTTTTTTTTTTTTTTTTTTTTTTTGAAATCATGGAATTTCCTGGCAAACAGAAAATCTGTTTCCTGCCCAGCTCTCCATTTGAGACAGTTTCAATGAACCTTGGCTACTGCTGGGGCATAACAAGGAAATAATAAGGATCCAGAATGCCTCCAATTACATTGGCCTTCAACCAGCATAGCTCCATCAACTTCAATTCAGTTACTCTGTGCCAGTATAAGAGGGAGGGAGGATCAGACTCAAGAAGTAGCCCTGGTACAAGGGAAGGAGCACACCGGAGAGAAGGGATAGCATGAAATCGAGGAGGAGGAGTGAAAGAAAGAGACAAAATTGAATGGGAAGGAAGCCCAATATAATGAAAGTGAAGTTCCTTGCCAGGATCTGCACCAGGGTTTTCATTCACCTAAAACACTCTCCCATCCTTTGCCTTCTCCACAGTAGGAAAATACATTGTGTTAACCAGCAGAATGTTCAACCCCATATGCCCTTATCTACAGAAACAAGGAAAAAGCCATGGCAGTGTTCCTCAGAGCCTGGGTCAACCCAGCCCAAACACTTGGGTCCAGCCCAAACATCTACACTGCTATTTTTAGCCCCACAGCGTAATCTCTGTGAGCCTGAGTCAGTTGACCCAGGCTCGGAGATTTGCTGCTGTGGTGTTTTCTTTGCTTGGAAGAGATGCCCTGAGTGACAAGTCACATTTTAACATTGCGTCGATCAACACGACTTTATAAGATTGTGTTTTAGCATGACCCAGATTCCCCAGTGTATAAAAGGCCCCAGTGGGCTTGTTCATCCTTTTCCATGTAGCTCCATGAGATGAAAATGATGAAAGGACGGTTCCCGTTCTGCTGTGGAATGGTGATTGTAGATGTATAATGGTGGGAACCATAGTAATTCTGTAATATCTTTGTTACTCTCTTCAAGTGATAGGGGAGGTTTTTTTTCTGACTATAAACCTGAATGAAACATTGACACATACCAGCCTAGATCATTCACTGGTTTTCATATTAGTGAAATTAGGTTTCACACAGCTAATCCTTAACGCTCTCTGTCTTTCACACATGTGCATCCCCTGCCCCCAAATATTGAGTTTCACCAACTTTTTTGGTGGTTTGGCCATTGCTTCTAAAAGGAAATTTTATAAATGCAAACACATCTGTGAATTTTTAACCCAATGGAAAGCTATGCATGCAAACTGTAAAAATTTGTGTTTGCCCTGCATCTGGGATTATTACTGAAATAACATTTTAAATATAAGGAGTAGCCAGGAACTTGCATGCAAAACCAGTGCCAAGTGGAATCTCAAAAGTGACAAGTTCTGTTCAAAATCTAGAAAGCACAATTTTTCAATTGGTGCTAAATTTGCCCCAAAACAAAATAAAACCCAATTCCCCCCTGCTTAGCTGAAATACCCTTCAGTAAATATGTCTTACAGGCCACTAGAAAGTGTGCAGTTATTTTATCCAAAGTAAAAATGTTAGCATTACAAACTTTATTCAATCCTAAATACTGACATACTAGAGTGGTTATGGTAGAAGGTTTGATGATAACATTTTGCATCACTAAGCTTGACTTTCCTTTCTTTCATACCTTAAATTAGGCTGCCGTTCCTAGGTGGATATCCTATACTGAGCACTTCCATCCTGGATCGCCACATGGTTTTTGTAGCAACTCAAACAATCCTAGTGGCAAACATAACTTGCACATATATCCTACATACTATTAAGGGAACCATCTATCCTATGGGGGAATCTCGGAGTGGTTTCAGAGATGTTACCTTGTGCTCTGTAGATGCAAAATGTGAGCTTCACTAATTTTGTGCTCCCTAGAATAATAGGCAAAAGTATTTCTGCAGACCTTGCAATGTCACTGCAGTGAAAGAACAGAGCTGCCTGAATGTTCCTGATTCAGCTGAAATGGATCTTGCAGCGAGAGCATCAAAGCCAGGCCTGTTTTATCAGTTTACATATTTTTAAAGCGACAGTTTATTTCTTGCATAATCCCCCTTCAGGCACATTGGTAGCTGAGCAGAACCATTCCCAGAGGCATCTGCTTCCTGGCCTGTGAATATGATTCCTTGCATCCATTTTTAGAACCTGCTTCCGCAAGCCCTTCACGTACTGAACCCTAACTGAAGTTGTTGGAAGTTGAACAACAAGTAAGGCTTGCAAGGACAGGGGCCACAATGATGGCTTTGTTAAAACAAAGTCCTGAGGACCTGCTAAATAGCCCAGATCAAAATCTTTGAGTCCTGTGTCATTTTGGAATTCATACAAGCTAAATGCCTAGTCCCTAAACATTTCAGGTCATAATTCATCACACCATTTCTCCATTCTGCCTACGCCCCTTCTCCCCGCACAGATGTGTCCTGCTCTCTCTCCTAGACATCAGGAATCTTCTGTGTCATGTCCCAAGTTACTGGGGGGCCTCTTGACTCAAGGCACTGAGACATAACAGTGAAGTACATAAACAGCATTGTTGATTATAGCCAGGCTTGAAATTCACTCCAGTGCAAAGCCAAAGGCTCTGTGACCATTTCAAGCCTGTCTGTGATCTATGGGAAGGCTGGAATAAAGTGTTTTAAGACGTGCAATTTGTCTCTTTGTAGAGGGGGTGAAATCCTGGCCCCACTGAAGTCCATGGGAGTTTTGCCATTGACTTCAGTAGGGCTAGAATTCAACTAGTGGGGTATTTCGTCCTACGCAAGTATTCACACAGCACTGAGTAGAGTCCCAGGAACCATTCTTCGCTCCACTGGAAAGTGGGTGGGGAGAGTGTCTCTTCTTTGGTTGTTATGAAGTCTTAGCTGGGAATCCAGAGGGGATACTGCATTATACGTTGTCTTATCACGCTAGCTCCCAAGAAAACAGGGGTAGTACGCTGAGGAGTGGCATGACAGCTAGGCTTGTGTCTGTGGAGAATATTAGGTAATGGGGTCGGTGAATGTTATTTTATGGATAGGGCTGTCAGGGGTGTAAAGCCTGTTTGGACATGATGTAGTGATGTAACATCTCCGAACACTGTAAACCTTTTGGTTGCCAGGAGCCGCCCCGGAATATTCATTCAAATTTCAGCCGTTGGGTGAGGACCATCGTGAAGGACAGTTGAGGCTGGCTGGTGGAGGGGGGTGGCTGTTCGGGGACCTGGCTGAAGGTGCCGGGAGAGGACTCTAAATTAGTTCATTCATTTTAAGTAGTCACGTAAGAGTTCATTAACCAAATCGGGAGAGAAGCTGTGGTGACTGGGCTTTCCTGCGGTGGCCTTTGAAGAGCACTTATATTGATCATTGCTCCTGGGGCAGAGCCCTTGGAATAAGGGAGCAGAGCAAAGGGTGACAGGAGGTAAAATTTCCAAGTGCAATGCTTGGTGGTGGCAGCAGTTATCTGAGTCCAGGGCACAGGAAACCCAAGGTCGGGACAGTGCCCATCACTATAAAGAAATGCTGGTCCTGATTCTCTGCTCCATCATTCCAGTTTAAGCATAAAACTGGAAAATAATAGAAATTGTAGAAATGTGCAAATGGAAGGGACCTTGATAGGTCATCTAGTCAAGTCCCCTGCACTGGGGCAGGACTAAATATTATATAGACCATCCCTGACAGTGTTTGTCCCACCTGTTCTTAAAAACCTGCAGTGAAAGTGTGGGACCCTTACTGAATGGGGGAGGCAACCTAGTAACAGATGATGTGGAAAAAGCTGAAGTAGTCCATGCTTTTTTTTTGCCTTGGTCTTTACAGACAAGGTAAGCTCCCAGACTGCTGAACTGGGCAGCACAGTATGGGAGGAGGTGAGCAGCCCTCAGTGGTGAAAAAACAGGTTAAGGACTATTTAGAAAAGCTGGACGTGCACAAGTCCATGGGTCCAGATCTAATGCATCCAAGGGTGCTGAGGAAGTTGGCTGATGTGATTGCAGAGCCATTGGCCATTATCTTTGAAAACTCATGGCGATGGGGGGAGGTCTGGATGATTGGAAAAAGGCAAATATAGTGCCCATCTTTAAAAAAGGGAAGAAGGAGAACCTGGGGAACTACAGACCGGTCAGCCTCACTTCAGTTCCTGGAAAAATCATGGAGCAGGTCCTCAAGGAATCCATTTTGAAGCACATGGAGGAGAGGAAGGTGATCAGGAACAATCAACATGGATTCACCAAGGGCAAGTCATGCCTGACCAACCTGATTGTCTTCTATGATGAGATAACTGGTTCTGTGGATATGGGGAAAGCGGTGGATGTGATATAGCTTGACTTTAGCAAAGCTTTTGATACGGTCTCCCACAGTATTCTTCCCAGCAGTTAAAGAAGTATGGATTGGATGAATGGACTATAAGGTGGATAGAAAGCTGGCTAGATGGTCGGACTCAATGGGTAGTGATCAATGGCTCAACGTCTAGTTGGCAGCTGGTATCAAGTGGAGTACCCCAGAGGTTGGTCCTGGGGCCAGTTTTGTTCAACATCTTCATTAGTGATCTGGATGATGGGATGGATTACACTCTCAGCAAGTTCATGGATGACACTAAACTGGGGGGAGAAGTAGATATGCTGGAGGGTAGGGATAGGGTCCAGAGTGACCTTGACAAATTGTAGGATTGGGCCAAAAGAAATCTGATGAGGTTTAACAAGGACAAGTGCAGAGTCCTGGACTTAGAAAGGAAGAATCCAATGCACCGCTATAGGCTGGGGATTGACTGGTTAAGCAGTGGTTCTGCAGAAAAGGACCTGGGGATTACAGTGGACGAGAAGCTGGATATGAGTCAACAGTATGCCCTTGTTGCCAAGAAGGCTAATGCCATATTGGGCTGCATTAGTAGAAGCATTGCCAGCAGATCGAGGGAAGTGATTATTCCCCTCTATTCAGCACTGGCGAGGCCACATCTGGAGTATTGCTTCCAGTTTTGGGCCCCCCACTACAGAAAGGATGTGGACAAATTGGAGTCCAACGGAGGGCAATGAAAATGATTAGGGCGCTGGGGCACTTGACTTCCGAGAAGAGGTTGAGGGAACTGGGTTTATTTAGTCTGCAGAAGAGAAGAGTGAGGGGGGGATTTGATAGCAGCCTTCAACTACCTGAAGGGGGGTTCCAAAGAGGATTGAGCTCAGCTGTTCTCAGTGGTGGCAGATGACAGAACAAGAAGCAATAGTCTCAAGTTGCAGTGGTGGGGAGGTCTAGGTCAGATATTAGGAAAAACTATTTCACTAGGAGGCTGGTGAAGCACTGGAATGGTTACCTAGGGAGGTGGTGGAATCTCCATCCTTAGAGGTTTTTAAGGCCCGGCTTGACAAAGCCCTGGCTGGGATGATTTAGTTGGTGTTGGCCCTGCTTTGAGCGGGGGTTAGATTAGATGACGTCCTGAGGTTTCTTCCAACCCTACTTTTCTATGATTCAGTAATGGAGATTCCACAACCTCCCTAGGTATTTTTTTCCAGTGCTTAACTATCTTACAGTTAGGATGCTTTTCCTAATGACTAAGCTAAGTTTCCTTTGTTACAATTTAAGCCCATTATTACTTGTCCTGTCCTCAGTAGTTAAGGAGAACAATTTATCACCCTCCTCTTTGTAACAACGTTTACATACTTGAAGACTGTTATCGTGTCCCCTCTCAGTTTTCTCTTCTCCAGACTAAACAAACCCATTTTTTTCAATCTTTCCTCTTTGGTCAGACCTTTAATCATTTTTGTTGCTCTCCTCTGGACTTTCTCCAATTTGTCCATATTTTTCTTGAAGTGTGGTGCCCAGAACTGGACACAATACTCTAGTTGAGGCCTTATCCATGCTGAGTAAAGTAGAAGAATTACTACTCATGTCTTGCTTATTACACTCCTGCTAATACATCCCAGAATGATGTGCGCTTTTTTTGCAACAATATTACACTGTTGACTCATACTTTGTTGGAGATTCACTATGACCCCCCAGATTCTTTTCTGCAGTACTCCTTCACAGGCAGTTATTTCTCATTTTGTATTTGTGCAATTGATTGTTCCTTCCTAAGTGTAGTACTTTGCATTTGTTCCTATTGAATTTCATTCTATATATTTCAGACCATTTCTTCAGTTTGCCAAGATCATTTTGAATTCTAATCCTGTTTCCCAAAGTGTTTGCGACCCCTTCCAGCTTGGTATCATCCACAGACATTATAGGTATACTCTTTATGCTCTTTATCTAAATCATTGATGAAGATATTGAACAGAACTGAACCTAGGACAGATCCCTGCAGGTCCTCAATCGATATGGCCTTCCAGCTTGATTGTGAACCATCGAGAACTATACTCTGATTACACTTTTCCAACCAGTTCTGCATCCACCTTATAATAGGCTATATTTCTCTAGTTTTTTTTATGAGAGGGTCATGTGAGACAGTATCAAAAGCCTTCCTAAAGTTGAGATCTACCACATCTACAGCTTCCCCCCTTTTCTTAAGGCTTGTTACCCTGTCAAAGAAGGCTATTTGGTTGGTTTAACATGATTTGTTCTTGACAAATCCATGTTGATTGTTACTTACCCTATTTTCTTCTAGATGCTTCCAAATTGATTGTTTGATTATTTGCTCCATTATCTTTCCATTATCTTACTGAAGTTAAACTGACTTGCCTATAATTCCTTGAGTTGTCCTTATTCACCTTTTTATAAATAGCTACTATATTTGCCCTTTTCCAGTCCTCTGAGATCGCTCCCATCCTCCTTGAGTTCTCAAAGATAACCTCTAATGACTCAGTTCCTTAACTATTCTAGGATGTATTTAATCGGGCCCTGCTGACTTGTCTAAGTATTTCTAAACTTTTTCTTTTCCTGTATTAGTGCCAGATCCTACCCATTTATGCTGATGTTCACTTTATTAGTTGTCCAATCACTAACTTTTTTTGGTGAAAACTAAAACAAAATGGGCAATAACACTTTGGCCAGTGCTATGTTTTCTATTGTTGTCTTTCTTTTTCATTGAATAATGGGCTTACCCTGTCCTTGATCTTTGTCTTGCTTTTCAGGTATTTGTAAAATACTTTCTTGTTACCTTTTATGTCCCTAGCTAGTTTAATCTTGTTTTTTTGCCTTGGCCTTTCTAATTTTGTCCCTACATACTTGTGTTTTTTATATTCAACCTTTGTAACTTGATCTAGTTTCCACTTTTTTTTATGACTCTCTTTTTTGAGTTTCAGGATGTTAAGATCTCCTGGTTAAGCCAGGGTGGTCTCTTACCATACTTCCTATCTTTTCTATGCATTGGTGTAGTTTGCTTTTGTGCCTGTAACAATCTCTCTTTAAAAAACTGCCAACTTTCTTGAACTCTTTCTTCCCTCAGACTTGCTTCCCACAGGATCTTGCCTAACAGTTCTCTGAGTTTGCTAAAGTCTGCCTTCTTGAAGTCCATTGTCTTTATTCTGCTGTTTTCCCTCCTACATTTCCTTAGAATCATGAACTCTATCATTTCATCAGCTCTTTCACCCAAGCAGTCTTCCACCATCAAACTCTCAACTGGTCCCTCCCTGTTTTTCAGCGTCAAATCTAGACTAGCCATTCCCCTACTCGCTTTCTCCATCTTATGTAATAAAAAGTTGTTGTCTCCAAAGCATTCCAAGAACTTCTTGGATAATCTGTGCCCTGCTGTGTTATTTCCCTGACAGATGTCTCAACAGTTGAATTCCCACCTCATCACCACGTCCTGTGTTTTGGATGATTTTGTTAGTTGTTTAAAGAAAGCCTTATCCACCTCTTCTTCTCGTTAGATAGTAGCCACCTACCATGATATCACCCTTGGTTTTTTTTTTTTCACCATTGTATTTATTGTTGGCAAGGCACCTAGCAAGTAAAATGGGATTTCATATTCCCTCATTTTGGAGGACCTGGTAGATTTATTTTGCCTAGCCTTACTGTTAAGACAGGTTCAGTTTTGGGTTTAACAGCCTTGATTGTTCTTCCTTGAAGAAGAATGGAAACACTATCTACTGCACTACTGACATTATTTTTGTGGTTCTTCTGCAGTAAACATTACTGGATTGAATTATTTTAGTTTTGCTGACTAAGTGCAATAAGCGGCAGCACAGTTAAGAGAAATATGAACAACTAATGAAGAATTTATTTTTCAGGGCACTTTGTTCCTAAACACAGGAAGTTGTAAAATCGCTGATAACAAATTTTATTAGTTCATAGGCAATACGAGAAATGACTGTCTTCTGTTGAGTCAGGTTCTTAATGAAAAAGGGCTGAGGGATTAAGTAGAGCAGTAAACTGTCAATTAAATGATGGTGACTGTTATTTGGCTTTGATGTTAGATAACTTCTCTCTATTGTGTCATTCACAGGGGATACTTTGCTTCTCAACTGAGCTTTGCACACTTTTTTTAATTAACATCTTTTCCCCGCAGTCATCACTTTGTTATTGTTCTCATTGATCAAATGGTAAAGGTTATTTTCTTAAGATTCTGCTATATTTGACATTTTTGCTGTACTGTTGATGTTAATTAAACTGCAACTGCTGAAAAACCCTTTTCATTTTTCTACATGTTTCCAACTTGTACTGTAAATTACATAATCTAATTGCTTTTTGAATTGCAATACAGTATTTATTTGCCCACTTGGGAAAATGTCCCAGGACATTCCTTATTCCAGGAAACAATGAATTTTTTAGGATTTACGGTAATTTAAACCAAACCAGGCTCCAAGAGAGTGACTATATTTGTATTTATATTTCGACAACATCTTATTACAGTAAATGCACAAATAAAGAGAAGAATAATGGGTAATATTTATTTTCCTAAAGGGCTTCTTATTTTACGTATTTATGACATTTGTTAAAATAATTGAAGAGTGAGTTTTGGCATTTTAATGTAATTTATATTTTACTCCTGCTATTCCCCAAGATTATTGGAACATTAGATGTTTCACTCATGACTTCAAAGAATAATGGTCAGACTACATCTGGTGATAATAATGCGAACAATACAATATCATACGACAAACTAGAACATGAACAACTCGCAACTGGGACACATTGACCCAAAGTTGGTTAGATTTTGTAATAATTTTTTGTCTTGGCGTGTTTTTTCAGAAATGTCCCCTGCTGTAAATCTTTTCATTAATTCACTCTCCAAGCCCATTCACTGCTTGGTTCCTCTACTGAGACTTCTAATAAAAGTGCTGATTAGAGTGGCTGAGAGGGTAAAAAAAAATGCTGCTGTATCTTGGAAAGGTGGAGGCATAGGACAGGGGACCACTTGGAAGGTCTTGTGTCCTGCCATCCCCATTGTATTGGATAAGTGGTTATAGGGTGAGAAGAAATACGATGTAAGGCATGAACTCGCATCAAGATGTAAAGTCCAAATTTCATTGGTGTGGCCTATAACTATGTCTTGGATCATGCTAACAAATGCAAGCTTCGTGGTCATTCAAGTTCCCAGCGTTCATGATTTGATGAAGTCTGATGCTCCTGGCTGCATGACACTGCAGGATGAATTCTGGCACAGTTAGTGCTGGCTGGGAATTTTGTTGAAGCATGACTCAAAGGGGTAATGTGATTGTGCTGTTGACTAGCTGGCTGTGGGCCCATCCAGATGAGACCCATGTAGTCCTGCTTGGAGGAAGTGACAAGAAGCTATAGTGAGGAAAATATCTGCCCTTCTGATTAAGCATTTGTCCCCACATATTGTTTGAGTTCACAATCCAGGGATCTAGTTAGATTTTCAGCTGCTACTATACCAATAGGTAACAACAAATGACCAGAACAGCTTTTCTTCATTGATCTGTGGCCAAGAGGTTGCAATTTCCTTTGGGGACATGCAGGCCTGGCTACTTCAACCGATGCCTTTGTCACCTTGAGATTAGTTCACTGATTTGCACTCTATATGTGGCTACTCCTTTAATCTATCCAGAAAGTAAAGCTGGTGCAGAATTCGATAGCTGGCTTGTTATCTCTTGCCAGGAGCATATTTCACCATTACTCTATGATCTGCGTGGGATGTCTATTGTTTTCTGGGTAGAATTCAAGGTGCTGGTTTTGCTCTGTAAAAAGCCCTACACGGCCTCGAACCTACTGGCCTCAGAAACCACCTCTCTTCCCTGGCTATACTGACACAATAACAGTGAGGTGGAAGATATCGTCCTAGTGCCATCTGTAATAGTGAGGTTTGAAATGAGACTGAAGTTTACTCATTCCACGTAAGCCAGGGTACAATGACAGATGTTAAAAAAAGTATGCTCACTATCCGTCTCCACTGGATACGAGCTAGTGGCTGAAAGGTAAAATTCTGTGTGTCCTGTTCCCAATCCCCCCAAGCCAGCTCACCCCTCCAGCTTTCTATCTTCTGTATCGTTATGTGCAATAAGGGCCATTCTCCTCCAAGACAGGGCAGCACGATACCCTGCCAACTGATTTAATGAACTACCGTCAAAGTTTTTTAGTTCAAAAAAGTGGAGAGACAGAAATTAGCCTGATTACCGTAAGTTCCCTTTCCTTTGTGACAGTGTTATGCATGTCTACTCAAGAGAATCATAAATAATTATCAGTAGGCTTTCCACACTGAGAGAGGATGATCTGCGATATTGGTGTAGATATAGGGATACATTTTTAAAGGCATGAAGGGCAGTTAAATGGAGGAGGGTGCCGACTTCCCTTGAAAGTCAGTGTGAAAGCCTACTCCCATTTGTGCCTTTGAAAATCTCCCCTTTATAGTGCAACCAAAACAACACACACTGAGTCCTTTATGTTGGGTCTTGTACAAAGTACTTTTGGAGCTGGCCTTCGGCACAGATCGCATGGGAAACAGCCTTGGGTGGTGATTTTCATGGGGTACCAGTGCACCTCCAACCTGCACAGCTTCAGCAAGTTCTACAAGAGAAACTCCGAAGATGGTTTAACCTCTCCACTTCCTCGGAATGACATGGGTACTAAGTCTAAGTCATTCTGCAGTGGTCATATGGGTAGTACTGACCCATTGGGATGTGAGGTTAGGATCTGATCTGGTTTCTTCATTCGCAGCATGTCAGAGCACTGAAGGCAGCCCAGTCAACTATCGGAAGGGAGCACATGCCATCACTCTAGCCAACTCAAGGCACAAGACTGAAAAAAGGCTTCTGGTCCCCCTACAGCTCTCTTTATCCAGGTCCCCCAAGCTGGCTCACACTTATAAACAGGAACACAACTTCACCTTCCCTGTGAAAAATTCATCACAAGAGAGCGTGATGCACAACTGTCAACACTTCAGATCCCTCCAGCAACTGAATGACAGTGAGTCTGAGCCTCTACTGGTGAGTGAGGATGGTAGGTGTTTTTTTGTAGTTGGCACCAGTAGCTTTTGTGGTGGAGGGGTTGTTGGAGATGTGGTGGGTAACTGTTAAATGGTAAGCTGATAGTACAGATCATGTGCAGTGTTTTACACTGGTTGAGGAAGTGGGAGGAGGATTATTTTATTTAGTCCTTTGTAGAAGCAGCTGAAACCCTCCAGAATGTGTCTTGCATCATTACTAAAAAGCAAACAAACAGGCATTTTAGAATTGCTAGGTTAACTTCTCTCCAAAATCACAAAGTTAGTGCATGCTCACAAAGAAAATGCTAATCCATCTGCTTAAAAAAAATCCAACTCATAATGCTTAGATCTACTATATATTATAAGTAATTATTGAGTCTAGGGCATTAATAAGCTTGTATAAATCCATCCACCCATCCCACTCCTGAGTTTAGTGACAGCCATACACCCCTATTGTAGACATTCTGGTTGAATGGCTATAAATGAGAGTAGAGTTTGACTATATATGAATATATATGAAATGAGGAGAAGTTATTACATTCATATAATAAAAGTTATTAAGTTTGGAAAATTGTTTTTGAAAGTAAACGGTTGACATTTTCAAAGCAATGCAAGTGCCTGAGCCAGACATCTTCCATGAATGGAATGTGAAAGTGAAGTTGATGAGTAGTAGCTATCCACAGGTACTATAAGATTTAGGAAATATTCAAAAGCAACTGATAAATCAGAAGCTGCATGATCCATATATTAAAATATTTACTCTGCTAATTTACTAAATTTGACAGTATTTAGAGTAGGTCTAGTCAGATTTTTCTTTTTAAAGTGTATGGATTAGTATTGTCTTTTCGATTTTGGAGATTAACTGCAAATGCATTTTTTTTATGACGCAAGACACGTAGTGCGAGGATTTCAGAGACTTAAATGAATTAAGAATTAAAAAAAAAAAAAAAACTACCACTTCCTCATTCTGTGGAAAATACTGCACAATGATCACTTTTAAAGGAAGTTGTGGCTAAATCTCTTGCACTGCTTTGAAAAGTGTTCAGTGCTACGTATTTTAATGTTTGCAATGCATACGTAGAGTGAAATTAAATACTGAGTGGCAAAATGTAGTGCTGAAGTTGCACTGTAGTTTGAGGTCTCGCATGGAGAAGATTAACCCGTAGATATTTTGGTCCATATGGAGTGTCAAGCTTTTCAAGTGAGAGGTTGAAACATCCACTTTTATTTATTTATTATTTTGGATCAACTGCATTGGTGTCTGGTTCATCTCGGATTTATGATTTAGAGCTAAACCACAAAGGCTTTGTATGAGAGGTTACTGGGGACATAATTCATACCATCTATTTATAGTGAAACTGAAATGCATTTATCATATAGTGAAACACATACGCTGCGTAATGAAATGCATACATCGTAAACATCATAGTATAGGATGTTCCTATCACACATACTGAAATGTACCATATAAATCATATCCAGAAACACCAACTCTCCATCAGATATTGAAAAGAGATATGGTCTGGTCATCCTGAACACATGAATAGAAGTCATGGGCTCTGGAGTTTGAATCCCAACTCTGACACTGACACCCTCTGTACCTTGGGCAAGTCACATAATCTTCCTGCTGAATTTTCTCACTTGTAAAATGACACTTTCTTACCTAACCGTGGTGATGTAAGGATAGATCAGTTACACTTTGTAGAGTGCTTTGAAGAACAAAGGCCCTGCAAAAGACAAGCAGTATGGATTGAAATATATTACACTGGATATTTGAAACATATGCATCATTTGTGACTGTGCAGCATATTCACTGTATTGAAGTGTCGTCAATCATATGACTTTGGTTGTGCCCCCAGTACAACCTATTTAATTCCATTTGTACTCAGTCTGGCAAAATGCTAGCCTGCCTTTTGGTTGTAAACACAATCTGCTTAAAATAAAACATATGGCTGACAGCATGGCTGTGGTTAGAAATGTGACAGCATAAAAATGGCAATTTTTGACTCATCTGATCTGCTGCTCTCCAATATGTTTTCAAGATTCTCTCTGGCTCTCTCTGACAGAGCTGTGTTTTTGCTCCCATTACCAATGCAGACGCAATCCAAATGTGAGAGAGTGAGTGAGAACATGCATCGCAGTGACAGGGTGTAATCACTGCTAGGCACCTAGAAGGTTAAAGGAGCCTGGGAGTGCTAGAAATCTCCCTCTTTGCACCTGAGGATGGTGTTGTCAGGTGGAGGGAATAGTCTTAAAAGAGGCTACCAAAGGCCAGTTGGGACAGGAGACCCAGAGGAGGGGATGTAGTGAGTTCCCTCTCTTTTAGCAGGGGCCTGGTAGAAGGCCAAGAATGCTAAAGGGGCAGAGAAGCAGACAGTGAGCCTGACGCCTGAGGAAAGATCAGGAACTGTGGAGGGATGACAGCCAGCCTGAACTCCTGGGAAGGTAGAGAACTGTGCCAGGCCAAGACTGCAGGGTGGAGGAAGGCAGAGGAACCTGTGAACAGATGTAAAGATATTGCATTATAGCTGAGGCTTGTCTGCAAGGGAGAGGGGTAGCCAGCTGGGTCTGATTGGGGTTGAAGATGTAGTTGTCTCTATATTTCTCTTGGACTTGTTAAAGGACTTTGCAGCTCAGAGAGTGTGTGTGTAGGTGTGGGGGAGGGAGCAGGGTCTTGAAGAGATCTTGGCTGGAGGATCAGGCCATTCCTACAGCTAGAATAGGCTGAAGAACACAGGAGGGAAACTGAGGCACCGCTGCTGCAATGCCACATTTAGTCACTAAGGGGCATGATGGGGTGGCCATTTTGCTGCAATCACCAATAGTTGTTACCTGAGATCTCGCCTAGGTAATGTGGTGATTATTGCCTTCTAAAACCCATAGAGGGTTGGACACAGAATCGTCATCCCTGGCAATGAGCCAGAAAAACCTAGCTTGAATTTCAGATCCCAGGTTGAGCTCTCAGAGGTTCCAGTGAGGGAAAACAAATCTCTTTATTTATTAACTGAGTAAACTTGACAAGGAAGTTGCTGAGTGACAAGAAGAACAGAACCAGCAATGCATTTTTACGGTCACTTTTCAGTTTTTATACATGATTAAATTATATCCCTTGTTTAAAGGTAGGTTGTTCCCTGAAATATTTGCTCCCTCTTTGCCTCACTCTTTCCTGAATAAACGGGGGAGAAATGGTGACTGGTAGGAAAATACAAGATGACTGTCTTGTTCTTGAGCATCAGTTTATCCAGGGGCTTATGTGGTCACTGTCATTGTAGTATCTCTCTATGGTACTTATCATACTCATTACCACAGTATCTGAGCACCTCACAATCTTTTACTATTAATGTGGGTATCCTCACAATACCCCTGTAAGGTAGGGAGGTGCTATTAGCCCCATTTTACAGATTGGGAACTGATACCCACAGAATATGTGACTTGTATGTGTTCACACAGGTAGTGTGTGGTGAACCTGGGACTTCTCCCAAGTCCAAAGTTAGCATCCTAACCACTAGCCTATTCTTCCCTTTCTAGTAGCTGATTGCCTAAACTTCAGCATGGTGGTAGCATAAAATTCTTTCTCCGAAGTACCCAGAACCACTAACGTGATAAAGACACCGGGGGTCTGATTCTTATTAGAGTGGACTTTAGGGGCAGTGAGAATGAGGCCAAGAGAATTTATATTAAGTATTCAGGATCTGATCCAGAGCCAACTGCACCGATAAGTGAAATTCAAGTAATGTAAATCCATCTCCACTTGCCAGTTTAAAAATGAAAGCTGAGCTCCCAGGGCGAATGGGTAGTGACTATATAAACAGACCTGAGTGATATTGCAGACACATTATCTATTTTATAAAAGAAAACCAGCTGGAGCTTTGGACTGACATTCTTGATAACCAAGAAGGAAAAAATATTACCAGAACTGGAGGTCTCCCTCAGGTGGCTAAGACAGGAAAGTTGATATGGTCAAAACAGAAAGTATGGCGAGAAATAATTGGAAACAATACTGATTGTCTGTGCCCAGTGGTGAAATTCACCTGGCATATTAGGAGTTAAAGAGCTCCCAAGACAGCAGCAGCATGTCTGGGAGGGGAGAGAGCAGAAACACCCTCCTGCATGTGAAGGAGCTGATCTCAGTGGAGCAAGGAGAAGCATCAGGGACAGGGATTTTGCCAGACATTCTGCATCCACAGGGATTAGTGGCCACAAACCCCTGTGCAGGGGGTTCTCAGTGAGTCATGGCCATTATTCTAGCTGTGGAGATGGAGCTCTCTCTCAGAGAGAGAGAGATAGAGAGAGAGACTGTGGGCTGGCAAGTGCTTTGTCTGGGATTAGGGTGGATTCTGTCCACTCCCCTTAATCTCCACACAAGGCCCATTTGCTCAGTGCTGAGAGGGGAGAAAGAGAATTTCACTCAGAATGTTTTATTTTCTAGGCATTACTACGGGAAGATGTAGCGCGGTGGTGGCGTCTCAGCTCTGTTGATCGTGTGTGTAATGCGGAAACTGGGCGATCTCTAAACTCATCCAGCAACAAAAAATCTCTGTCCTCCCAATAAAGAAAAGGAGAGAGAGCTCCAGTTGATTATTGAAGAGCCAAGGCTGATGAAAATTAGGTAGCATTGGTGATTCATCTTCAAAATTTATTCCACCTGCAAAAATCAAGGTTACGATGTAAGAGCCCTAAGGAGGGGGGAAATGAATTATAGCGGAACAAGGTGTTCATTTTACAGAGGAGCAATAGTTAAAAATGAAACAACCAGACTCGGCTTGCCAGCTGAACCAAGAAAAGAGAGGTAACGAATAAGAGGAGGACGTTGAGGAATATCTGCAAAAAAGATTAATTTGAAATATATGTCCCTAGATTTAATTTATTTAATTCATGTTTCTTTTCTGCATCAGGTTTATGACACAGATCTGGGCCTAAACCAAAATCCAACGTGCAGGCAATGAGAGGCTCATTGCCTTAGAGCACCTCTAACCCGATAACATGGTGTCGCTGATCTACTGGGCTTTCCCCTCAACAATGAGTCTAATGATCGGTGTTCCACTGCTATTTTCCACATTAGGGGGTGAACCCCAGTTGTTTCTGGCCCTGCCTGGATATGCAGCGGGGAAAGGAGAGAGAAAGCATGGTGAGAAGATTGGTTAGAGTTCCTCTCCACATGTGTCCCAGTTCTCACACTAGGGCTCTAACAGACTGACACATACAATAAAGCTGACAGGAAGGCCACTAGCCTGTGCGTCTCCATGCAGGTCAACAGAACCAGCCTCGTGCAAGGGAGATATAGTGTATGTAGGAAGAACAGGAGTACTTGTGGCACCTTAGAGACTAACAAATTTATTTGAGCATAAGCTTTCGTGGGCTACAGTCCACTTCATCAGATGCATGTAGTGGAAAATACAGTAGGAAGATATATATATACACAGAGCCGCCTAGTC